>NW_012107252.1:680331-683730 GCF_000951045.1 Mandrillus leucophaeus
GCGCACGCTTGTAATCCCAGTTACTTGGGAGGCTGAGGCAGGAGAATCGCTTGAACTTGGGAGGTGTAAGTTGCAGTGACCTGAGATAGCACCATTGCACTCTGGCCTGGGTAACAAGAGCAAAACTCCACCTCAAAAAAACAAAAACAAAAACAAAAACAAAAAACAAAATCCACAAAGTTCCAAAAAGCAAAACTTGAATTTGTTGTGTGCCAAGGACTATGTGATCCACATAAATGAAGTGATATGTAGGCAATGTATTAGGTATCATAAATAATCTAGAGATGACTTAAGTATACAGGAGGATGTGTGTAGGTTATGTGCAAACACTATACCATTTTATATAAAGGACTTGAGTAGCTGTGGATTTTGGCACCCTCAGGGGGTCCTGGAACCAATTCCCTATGGATACCAAGGAATGACTGTATATGCATTTATAATTTTCATTGACACCAATCTAGATTCTTAAGGACCTTTGGCTCTTGCCAGTACCAGATCTTCTCTAATTTTTTTTTTTTTTTTTTTTTTACATTTTGCTACCTCTAGGCAATAATAATCTCATTTTTAATTTACAATCCTTTGGTTTTTTTAGTGGCTAGAGCATTAGTCATATATTTATGGGCCATTTTTACATCTGTGTACTATCCGTTTATCTTTTGCACATTTTTTAAAACTTGGTTATGTTTTTAGTTGGTTGATAGAACAATAATTTTCTAACTAATAATTCTTTAAATAATAACTAATACATAGCTTTCTATGCACCTGGCACTGTTCTGGGTTCCCGACAAACTTCACAGCACTGACTCAAAGCCCTGAGAGGTGGTCACAGCAGTCCATGTTTATAGCCAAGGAAAGGGAGGCTCAGAGATGTCAAGTAACTTGTTTGAGGTCACACAGGTCAGATAAGAACACGCCAGAGTCTTAAGGACTAACTAAGCTAACCACTTCATCACCAATTAGTTGTTTCTGAAGCCTTCCCACACATCCCTCGCCATCTAATCCACAGAGAAAGAAAATTCTCCCTTAAAATTTCCCTCTCTGTTATTTATCCTTTGCTTTATTTGCAGAGCCTTTAAGAGAGTATTAGTCTCATATGCCAGGAAAGGAAACTGAAGTCCAGTTTCTGACGAGAGGTTATCACAGCATGGAATTGGCCCCTAACCCTGACATGCTTGGGGACGTGCCTGGAGGAGTGAGGAGCGGGATTTGGGATGGGGCAGGATTTACGCATGGGGCCGAGGATCAGGGAAAGTGGAAGCTGAGGCAGGGCCCGGGATGGGAAGAGTTTTAAAGAGCAGGCCAGGCAATCTACGGGACTCACCCCATGAGCAACGTGGAGCGGTGAAAGGCTGGGATCAGGAGTCAGGTGAAGATCAGCCTAGTGAGAAATCATCATCAAATCAGAGGGTGTCCCACCTCACTGGACATTTCCACTGACCAGGCACACTGACCAGTGAAGAAGCCTGCCCTGCGGGGTAACAAACACACCTGTGTCCATACAGGTGCTGGCAACTCCACGTGTGAAAGCTAGGTTTGACAAAAGGGGTTTTGGTCTTTAACGACATTTTAAAATAAGGTTATTTTTTAGCTCCTAAACACCAATGCCACATGTGGGTTTCTGGGTTACAAACCCACCATTGATCTGTCACACGAGCTTGGTTACCCTCGTCTCAATAAGCACACACAATACTTCTTCCTCCCATGAGCACCGCACGTAGGGAAGGGAGAAGGATCATTTGCATGCCATTTTTCTTCTGAGGAAAAAAGAAATTAAGCTAACAAAGTGGGAAAAAATGTGAGAAACTGACATGCTGAAACTAACACGCAGAAATAAGTTTTGAGTCACTGTTGATTCACGTTAATTTTTTTAGCTTTGACCTCAGATAACCTTAGCATTTCCCCAAATGTTTTTCTGTGGAACTCTTCTCCAGCTACTCTGTGTGTGTCTAAATGTGTGTGTGTGCGCGTGTGTGTGTATGAAACATATATATACATTTGTTCTCTGATCAATTAATCTTAAAAAATTGCACATAGTACCCACCTCTACACACACACTCACATTCACAACCCTCACACATACACACTATTTTGCAGATACCCAATGCACTTTTGCATATTAAAGACTGAGAATTCCTACAGGATAAGGATCTTTATTGGCCACTGGACTTTCATTTTCTCCCTGTAACACATTTTTAGACCCCATGACACTTGTGGTCTACAAACACACCATGGGAAAAGCTGGACTGCTTTATTTCATAAGATCAGAGCTTGCTTAAAATAAAGAGCCCAGATATCCTACCCTTTTAAAAAACAGATGGGTTCTAATCAACCCATGATAATGATGGTTTCCTGCCCACCTGGGCATCTTGTGCCTCTCCTAGATTTCAGGGTGACACCAAATGTTCGTAAGCCAAGGCAAGAAACCGTTAGGAGGCCAGGTGTCCCGGACGGGCTGAGCTGCGTGGTTCAGCAGTTGCTGGGTGGGCCTGGATCAATCCCTTGCTCAGTGGCTTTCAGCCCAAGGGTCCCCAGAGACTCACCTAAGCCAACTCACTTGTTTTGTGAATGGAGAATGAGGCACTAAGCCCCTAAATCCCCTGGCCCCTGTTCTCTTTCATCCACTCCATGAGACACCTCTCCCTGGGCCTAAATGTTTTCTACTGCGAAAGAAAACCAGATCACCTTTAAAGCCTTTCCAGCCCTCTGACTCTTCTGACTCTGTTCTCCTTGCACCTACTCCTTCCCAGCTATCAGTCACTGCAATTCATTACATAGATATATGGTCACATGATATAGCTCTACAAGTAAAACCGTGTTTCTGTCTGTTATAGCATCGAGGGAAATTGAGTTGGTGAACCTTCACCAAATACAAAGGGCATACTTGGCATAGGTTAAAATGTAAGTTATACGGTATACATGAAATTCACTCGGGGGCAGTCCCTGGGGGAGACATCTCCAACAGAAAATTCCTCTGCCAGTGTTGTTACAGGCACTGGTTTATAATTTTGCTCCTTCTCACACAGGCAACTCGGGATAGTATGCTCGGGGTGACCAGTAGCAGAGATTTAATTACTTACTGACTCTTTATGGCTTTCCTAAGCAATCCAGAGGAGGACAGCTAGTGGAAGTGTATGTGGATTCATTCATTTATTTTTAAATAAAATGTTCATTTTGGAATAGTTTTAGATTGACAGAAAAGTTGCAAAGATAGAACAGAGACCCCATATATCTTCTACCCAATTTCCTTTCATGCGAACATCTTACATAACAGGCATATTTGTCAAAACTAAGACATTAACATTGGTACATTACTAGTAACTATTTCACCAGTTTTTTCACTAATGTCCTTTTTCTGCTCCAGAATTCATGCCAGTATAGAATATGGTATTTAGTTGTCAT
>NW_012107252.1:683780-684888 GCF_000951045.1 Mandrillus leucophaeus
AATTCTCAGACCATTTTCTTACAACTACACCCTTTTCTGGAAGGTTCTAAAATGTTTCTTAAGAAATTTGTTAATTGATTTACAAAGAATATCACCTGTCTCTTATACACATCTAGATGTGTATAAGAGACAGCTACAGACCTTATTCCAGTTTCACCAGTTTTTTCACTAATGTCCTTTTTCTGCTCCAGAATTCATGCCAGTATAGAATATGGTATTTAGTTGTCATGCCTTCTTCATCTGTGGATTTATTATTGTTTTCAAGAAATAGATACCATTCTCTACTGCATGCAAGAGGGTATGCTGGGTACTGTGGTAGATCCCAGCGGCCCTGCAGGGAGAAACACGGTGTCCAGTGGACAGCAAGTCTGGGCTTGAGTGTCCAATCTGCCCCTCATTTCTGATACAGTCCTGGGCTTGTCACCCCACATCTACAGTTCTCAGGTTCCTCAACCGCAGTCTGGAGATAATACCTTCCAGCTTGTGACAGAGCTGAATGAGACGGTCTACATGGAAAGACATTTTGAAGGCTTAAAGCCCTATCCCATGTGGCTCACTATTATTATTATTATTAATGTTGCCGTAACGATTATCATTAAGCAGACTTGATACACTGTTTCCAAAGCAGGACAGCCCAGAGACTGAGCTGTCTGACCGAGCTGACCCTTCCAGCTTCAAATGACATGTTTCCATAGACCTCCATGTGTCCCATAGAGAAAGGAAATTTTCCTTAGTCTGTTCAGTTCTATACTTCCTTTATGGCTCCACTCATGGGACACCGTATCAGTGACACCTTCTCTGACCATCCTACAGAAAAGAGCCTCTGAGGCCGGGCATGGTGGCTCACGCCTATAATCCCAGCACTTTGGGAGGCCGAGGTGGGCAGATCACTTGAGGTCAGGAGTTCAAGACCAGCCTGGCCAACATGGTGAAAACCTGTCCCTACTAAATATACAAAAAGTAGCCAGGCGTGGTGGCGGGTGCCTGTAATCCCCGCTACTTGGGATGCTAAGGTGAGAGAATCGCTTGAATCCAGAAAGTTGTAGTGAGCAGGGATTGTGCCATTGCACTCCAGCCTGAGTGACAGAGCGAGACTCCATCTCAAAAA
>NW_012107252.1:684938-691638 GCF_000951045.1 Mandrillus leucophaeus
GGGCAGATCACTTGAGGTCAGGAGTTCAAGACCAGCCTGGCCAACATGGTGAAACCCTGTCTCAACTAAATATACAAAAAGTAGCCAGGCATGGTGGCGGGTGCCTGTAATCCCAGCTACTTGGGATGCTAAGGTGAGAGAATCACTTGAATCCAGAAGGTTGTAATGAGCAGGGATTGTGCCATTGCACTCCAGCCTGAGTGACAGAGCGAGACTCCATCTCAAAAAAAAAAAAAAAAAAGAGAGAAAGAGAGAGAGAAAAGAGCCCCTGAATCCCTCCCCATGGCATTCTCTAACTTCCCACCCTGCTTCATGCTTCTCCACGGCACTGACCCCCATCTGACACATTCCCTATTGCCGTGTTCCTTTGTTCACGATTGGCCTCTCTCCACCAGTTTATGAGCTGCCTGAGAGCCCCAATTGTGGCCTGTTTTGGTCACTGCTGTACCCCAGTGCCTAGAGCAGCCCCTGACATACAGTGAGGGCTCAACAGATGTCTGCTAAATAAATGACTATATGTTTGGTTTTACTCTGTAATCTCTTGCCTCCACCCTGGTAACTTGAAAATAACTCTTTACACCTAAACATACTGTTGAATTCAAATAAGAGCAAAGCTCTTTGGCTCAGAGCCCTTTGGGTCTTCTTTAAGAAAAAAAAATAGGGTAATGCCTTTCTTTTAATTTAATTTAATGTCATTAACGTTTCTTTGCTTGCCCTCTCTCCCATAAGTGGCTCTGCCAATTAGAAACCACAGTCTCTTCCTTGTCCAGAGCCTGTCTGCTGGCTTCCTCACACAATCAATTCCAACAGAGTCCAGGCTAGAAAAAGCTGGTAAAATCCCCACACCCCCACACGCACGCAGCCAGTTCACTTCCTTACTGTATTCACTCAGCACTTGCACATCAAAGGCCTATGGACTTCTCAGAGCAGGAAGAAACCCAGGGGATCCCGCAGGCCAGCCTGCAGCTGAGGACACTGTGGTTCAGACAGGGGAGGGAACTGGCAAATGACACACAGTACTTAGTGGCAGTTCCAGGAACAGAACCCAGGACTCCCAGCTCTGTACCCTGGCCCCGATTCCTTTGTGGGCTGGAACCATCTCCCCATGCACACCTTTCACCAAGGGACACGTACGTGCTTATTACCTGGAGCTCTAATCTGATTGCCTGCCTACCCTGACCATTCCTGGGTATTGGAACTTGGGAACTGATGGGCTGAGGTGACTCTCCAAAGCAGCAATGCACGAGGCAGCAGAGTTAAGAGCCAGACAGAAAGGAAATGGGGGTTGCATTTGTTCAGAGCCAGGTACTTCATATGATCATCTCAACTAACACTCACAGTACCCTGCAATGAAAGCATTATAACTGCATTTCATAAATGAAGAAAATGAAACACAGAGAACTTAGAAATGCAGCAAATTACGCAGTAAGAAAAGGGAGGACCAGCATCAGAATCAAGTTCCTCCTGGTAAGAAAGCCCTTGTTCTCTCTGCCTGACCACTCTATCAGAGATCCTAAGGCCTAGAAAGCACTCCAGGGCCTGTTGGGCTGGGTCCCTAAAAACAACGAAATATTCCTCTGGGGAAGTAACCAGAATGATCCCATTCTAGAGATGAGGAAATTGAGACCTGGAGAGGAAATGCAACTTGCACATGGCCATGCGGCTTGTGGGTGGTGGATTTGCTCAACTCTGAGCTTCTTGAGGACACAGGCTCTCTCCTAGTGCTTAGCCCAGAGCTGAGCCCCCGGAAGGACCCAATCCACTGTTGAATAAATGAATAAACGACAGTAAAGTGAGAAGCACAACCTCCCGAGACTCCCACAAGTTGGGTGTTTACACCCCAATTTCCCCACATGGTGGCCTCAGGAGCAAGAGACCAGGCTGATATAGGTGAGTACAAGCCTGAACTCACACTGATATCCAAAGCTGACATCCTCATCTCTGAGCCCATTGATCTGTCAGAGGCATGGGAAGTGATGCTGGCCCTGGTCCCCATTCAGCCCCTCAGCTCTCCATGGAGCAATGGTTATGCAATGAAGAGGTTTAGGAAGATGGTGGAGCTGGTAATTCTTTCACCCAAAGGCTGATGCTTATGGCATGGAATGTACCTTCCTCCCAAAGGCTGGTGTTTGGGGCAAATTGGTCTATTTTATTGCCCCCTTTAGGAGCAGCTGATTCATTCGCAAATACTGCAGTTTTTATTATTCTCATTAATTTTTCATCCTAACAACTGAAACTAGTTACTGTTTATGGTTCACCTACTAAGTGCCAGGCACAAGTATCTAATGAGACATCTGTCACCTGTAGGTAATTGTGAGCATTCCCACATCACAGATCAGGAAGCTGAGGTTTAGGAGAGGCAAAGCAAATAGGAAAGGCACAGGGCTAGAAAGCAGGAGATGTAAACTCCGGTCTGTGGGACGCCATCGCTCATGCTCCTACCATGTGGCCGTTGTAGGTCCAGGACAAGGGGGTCGGAGCCACAGCCAAGGACAGATGGAAATGGGAGGCAGATGGAAGGCCTGCCTGACTTCCTGGGCCTCCTGCTGGCTGGGCTTCTCATCCCAGGCAGAACATCTAGCACCGGGGCACTTCTCCACATGCCCACATGCTGTCCCCAGACTCTCCCCAGACAATCAGGGTGGAACTTGGAGCTCTTCTGTTCAAAGCCCTCAGGTGACAGCACCTGGCACCCCTGGTTAAGAACCACTGCTCTCAATTCTCAGACCATTTTCTTACAACTACACCCTTTTCTGGAAGGTTCTAAAATGTTTCTTAAGAAATTTGTTAATTGATTTACAAAGAATATCACACCTCAAAACCCCTGAGACCTTCCAATTCTAAGATTCTCCCAAGCAACAATAACTCATTCAGAAATGCACGTGAAGGTTCGTCTTTATTAACCATGACAATTATTCCCAAAGAGCGTGATGTTTATAAAAAGGACTGTGGAGCCCAGAGTCCTGGGTTTGAGTCCTAGCTCTGCCGTTTACCAGCTATTTGACCACAGGCAACTCAACTCAACCCAATAGTTATTAAAAGTATGGACCCAGAGCCCTGGGCTGGGAAGACTAGGGACACAGAAGCAGACAAAAAAAGTCATGATCCCTCTTAGCTCTGAGTTCCTCATCTGTAAAACAGGAACCAGCAGTTACCAAGTGCCTACTACATGCCAGGGCCTTGACGTGCATGTTCTCATTTCACCACACCAACAGCCTTGGGAGGCAGGTTCTCCTGTGATCCTGCTCTGCAGTGGAGGAAGCAGGGGCTCAAGGGGGTGAAGTGGCCTGGGTGAGCCTGCGGCAGTGTGTGGCAGTGTCTGCGCTCTTTCCATCCCATCCCCCGCTTGGCAGATTAGTCCACAGAGTGAACAGGATAATAAGGGAGAGTGCTCTGCAGCCGATCAGGAACCGCACAGATGTATGACATCATGGTTATTAATAATGGAAGCAGCACAACTAATTCACGATCCTTCCAGATGGACCACCTGAATGGTCTCCTGCAAACCTCCTGCAAACACAGCATCAAATTCTGTAACAGTACAGCTAAGAGGGGCCTTAGAAGTCTGACCTTCTCCTCATTTACAGGGGTTGGGGATGGACAGATCTAGAGGGCAGCCCCGCCCCACAAAGCCCAGGATGCACTGTTTGGCTTTAGTGATTGAACCAGGAAGATAAGTAGGTCTCAGATCAAACACCAGCAGTTACCCCCTCCAAAGGGTGTTGGCAAGAAAATCAGCAGCAAACTGCAAGTACGGCCTCTTCCTGGTCCCTAGCCCAGCTCCTTTCTTCTACAGGGCCTTTGTACCTGCTGTTCGTCTATGACAAATATTCTTTCCCCAAAGCTTTGCAAGGCTGTCACTTCTTCATTACTCAGATCTCAAGATAAATGTCAGCTCCTCAGAGAACTCGCTGGGCCCCCACGTGTAGCTTCTCCCATTCCTCCCTGGCATTCTCCATCACACAGTTTTGTTTGAGTTTCTTCAGCGTGTATATGATGACTTAGCTTTATCTGATTCACTAATATTCATTATTTCTCTTCCCACTGGAACGCAAACTCCCTGAAAGAAGGGCTTAAATAGTTTTCACTGCTGTAGTCCCTAGAATGGTGCCCAGGGCCCAGCAGGCACTCAGCAAACATGTTCACCAAACCCCCCTGGATGTTGGCCTGGGTCATGGCCATCCTAGCATCTGGCAGACACTCATTCAATAAATGCTACTGACCCTCTCCTCTATGCCAGGCCCTCTGCTAGATGCTGCAGTCCTTGCCCTCACAGTGCTTTGACATTGATTAAAACAAACAGCACAGGAGAAGCCAGAGCTGTGGCTGTCCAATCACATGCAACTAAGCAATAGCTGGCCAATATCCGCAAGTATGGCAGAAAATGGGAGAAACTGGGAGACATGGAGGAAATGTGGCATTGGGTTGGCCCTGCAAATCACTCCCATGTGCTCATCTTGGGGAGCTGGTGCCAGGCCCCCCTCCACCAGCTCTGGGGACATGGGGACAAGCAGACATCCCCATTACCACAACTACCTCATAGATGCAGCCTAGAATACAATGGGATGAATGTGTGTGTGAGAGTGTGCGTAGGAGCAGATGTGTAAGTGTGAACAAGTATACAGGATTGCATAAGCGAGAGTGCATGGGAGCAGGTGTGTGCAGAGGAGCAGGGTTGTGTGTGCAAATGAGTGTACAGGATGGCATGTGTGAGTGCGTTGGAGTGGGCTGTGGGTGTGTGCACGTGCAGGAACAAACTTGTGTGTAGAAATGGGTGTTTGAGTGTGTAAGAGTGCACACACGTGTGTATGTGTGCATGTGTGAGAGATGACCGTGGTACCATTACCGAGCTCTTCACCACAGGCTCCACATCTGGTTGAACTTTACATGCTAAAGTCCCCAAAAAGAATGGCACAGAGTAGGTAACTGATCATCACTTAATTCATTTAACAATAAATCATTTGAATCTTTATGTTTTTTAAACACATTCTGCGAAGTGTCCATACAAAGCAGCAAGACTGGTTCTAGAGGAGAATTGTCAACTTCTGGATGTCATTCAATGAGGTAAGAGCACTGGATGGGGAGTCACGATGTGGTCCATGCTTTACCACTAACTACTGGGTGATCTTGGGCCACTGTTCAGCTGTGTGACCTCAGATGAGCCTCTTAACTGTTCTGGGCTTCTGCTTACTTTCCATTAAAACAGAGCAATTAGAATTTAGCTCTCTCAAAGTTTGGTTGCAACTATACAACACTACATCATCTCTGTGGGTAGCCCCTGAAGCACTGTTTCCTTGGAGAGCAAGCCTACTAACTTGAAAAGGGCCCCAGAGCCAACTAGAAAAAAATGCTGGGCTGGACAAAGTTAAACAGATTCTTTTATTGCAGGACTTCTCAGAGCCTTTCATTTGCCAGTATGGATTGTAATTGGCCAAAAGGGTAATACAGAGCTTGCACAATTTGCCATTCTTACTCTAACAGGGAAACCTTTACTGGTGGAACAGCTTTCAGAACTAACAATCCACCGAACACACTGGGAAAATCTGCTACTAGGCACACAGGACACTTATTAGTGACCCCTTTTTTGCAGATGATGGAACAGAAAGCATGTTCTAAGTCACAGAGCAACGCCATGACAACTACCAGCCCAGAAATCATCCAAACCACAGTTACTGGCACGTGCACAAGGCTTTACATCTACAAAACAATTTTTACTTACGTGATCTCAATCTTTCCTAAAAACATACCTCTGAGGACACTCATTCCATTTTTGATAAAACACAGCCTGAAAGAGATGAAGGAGTCTGCCCAGAGTCACTAAGGGATAGACCCATAATTTGGCTCTATCAGTTTCCCCTACGTTCTTGATGAAACATCAATCAATGTATTATATTTTTATAGATAAACAACTGTGGCCACTATGCAGAGATCCCTGCAAGATGCTAAGGCTGATGCCATCTGCACCTGTTTTGCAGCCACCACCACTTCTGTCTGAAGCCCAAGCACCCTGCTCTGATTAAGGGGGGTTGCGGAGGGTGCTCTCTCAGAAATGCCCCTGGAGTAGAAGCCGCTCTGGAAACACCCAGGCAGTGAGGTGGGAGTAGCTCTCTCCCAGTCGCCACACCCTCCTGACCATGCCAGGTACAACCCGATAGGATGTACCCCCAGTGCCAGGTGTCATTATGCCGGGAGGAGGGGCTCCTCGGGAAGATCCAGAGCAATGCTAGTTTAACTCACTCCCAATGAGCCCCGAGGAGCCCTAGGCTGGTGGGCTCTGACAGACTGAAACTGCATGGCCTGGGGGGAAGCTAGGGCTGCCAAACCCATTCAGCAGCTCCCGCCGGGTGTGCCGTGTCCCACGATGTGCGAGGGTGCGAGGGGTGAGCGCTGCGCCAGGGTGAGAATCTGCACTGGACACAGGAGGCTGTACACGACAACGGCCGTGCCAGGCGCAAGTGTGCCAGAGAAGTATGTGAACGCGGGAACGCTTGTGTCGCCCTAGGGTGGTGACAGAAGTAGTGTCTGGGAAACGCTGGCTGAGAGCGCGTGCATCAGGCCACCGTAGACTGTGAAGAAGCCGGGGCCCCTCACTCCAAGGGTCCCGAGAGTTGGCACCGACGCACTACTGCACGCGCGCTCGCGCCCAGCCCTCTCCCACCGATGCGGCTCCCTCCGGTCCCTCTGCCGCCCGCTCGGCGAT
>NW_012107252.1:692568-743330 GCF_000951045.1 Mandrillus leucophaeus
GGGCCTGCCAGGGCCTCCCTGGGCTCAGGCCTGGGGTGGGGGCGGGGGACACCCCGGGGCTTCCCAATGGCTTGACTTTACCAGAAGCTGCTGGATCCCGGGATTTGGGCCTGAGTCACTCTGGTCCTTGCTCTGGCCAGGACCAAAAACACTTGAGCCAGCTCCCAGCCAGGCCCCCACAGGTCTGCGGGAAGGCCAAGATCCTGAGATCTCTCTCCGTGATCTGTTATTTCACTGATGCCCACCAGCGGTTATTTGGCAGAGGTCAGCCCTCTGCCACAGTGGTGCCAGGGCTGGCCCTAGGTTTGGCTGACTCCAGAAACAGCCTCAGGAGGAGATAATGGAGCTGGGGGTGGAGGGTGTAGAGTGGAGTTAAGCCAGGACTAGACTGAGGTAAGTTAAGTGCCTAGGATACAGAATGTAACCAACCACTCCCTTTTAGGGTCATGAAAGTTTGAGGTCCCACAGGAGAACTAAGCACTATGCTGACCCAGGTTTCCAGGGGGATCCTTGGAGGCCCCAGGTTTCCTTTGGCTCCAAAGTCATGCCCTCAACTTCTCTAGGCCCAAAGGGCGCATTGGTGGCCTTGGGCATTTGTGTGTCTTCATACAACAGCCTCTGATGGAGCCACCACCCTTCCTCCAAAACCAGAGCAAATAGACTCCTCCCAGACCTCCGGCTTTAATGGAGGGAACTCCTGCTTTCTAAGGGGCACTACACTCCGAGGAGCAGAGAGGAGGAAGCTATGGCTCTAGGGCTTGCAGAGAGTCAAGGCAGGTGTGACTGCAGCTGGACACCGGTCTGCACACACACGTACACGATTGCAAACCCAGTGACCAGCTGCCAAGCTGCCCAGCTGTTCTGTGGATCACCACCACCCCAGTCTCTCTCAACTTCCATCAGCTCCCAGGGCCCAATCCCAGCTCTAATTGGGTCATCCTCCTTCTGACAAAGCCCCAAAGGGAAGGACCACACTTCCTGATCTGGCAAGCAAGGCCCCACGGACCAGCTGCATCTCCCAGAGTTCAGTGCACCCTGCCATTCGCCCAGCCACCACCTCCAACACGCACCACTTTGCACCAATTTCCACTTCTTGAGGTCTTCACACAGGCTTTCCCTTTGAAATGTCTTCTCCACCCCTCCGGCTGTCCTTCATACCCTGAATCCAAGCCTGCCCTTTATACGGGTCCTTCTCTTGAGCAGGGCAACTGGGGTGGGGTGCCCCCTGGGACAGATGCCTGCTCCTCACTTCACTCCTGCCCTGCCCCCACTGTCCTGCTTCCTGTTTTCTGGCTGAAAGCAACTCCAGGCAGAGGAGGTGGGTGCCTTGTTATAATTCATATGCCCTGAGGGGTGACATTTTATCATTCACACACACAGGCTCAGATGACAGCCTTGCTCCTGCCCTAAATCGAAGGACATCCTCCTCCCCTTTGAGAGGTGGCCTGGCCTCAAGGGACCCTCCCAATGGATTTGGTCACCTTCCATGATGCCACAGGCAACTCAATAGTTCCTCCCTCTACAGACTTGCCCATCACCTCACACTGAAGTCAGTTATTGGGGGCCTCCTCTCCCTCAGACTGGGAGCTTCAGGGAACTTTCCATCTTGACCCTTCTCCCCTCCCAGGACTGATAAGTTTACAAATGTTTAAGTGAATGAATGCTCCTGAGGAGCAAATCCTAAGACAAACTAACCAGAGGAGGGGGAGAATTTACCCAACCCAGAACTGTGGCTGATGTCCTACGGTCTCTGGGTGGGGGCTGGGATGAAAGGTGGGGTTCTCAGCTAGACTGGCTTGAATGCTCAGGAGACTGGGGTGGCTTGGGATTTGTCTCCTTCCTCCTTGCTCTTGACAAACTCCTCTGCAGCCATCAGCGAGCCTGGGATATCCCCCTGCCAACCCCCAAAAACACGGAGTCCTGAGCTGGCCCTAACGAGGTGGAGGGGAAGGATGAAGGAAAATGCAATTTGTCAAGTCCCTTCATTGTACCAGACACAGTCAGACTTGATTCCCCTGAGCCTTCCAAGCCACATGGGCCTTTCCAGCGGTAGTCATTCTCCAGGCCAGGAGTGTCAGCTGGGGAGCCTTCACCTAGCTCCTCCCACAACCATCTGTCCCCACTTCAAGACGCAGCCCCCACCTCAGTTCCGGTGCCAATTCTCACTGGAAGCCAGAAGGTCTTCAGGACTCCAGCCTCAGAGCTCAGAGAAAGAAGGTAGGGGTGGGCAGTCCTGCTTAGAGGCTATCAGCCTGACCTCGACTCTGCTCTGCGAGCCCCCACCTGCGGACCAGGCCCCCACTGCTCTGCAGAAAGGCAGACTTGGGGTGCAGGTCACCTTTCCCACACTGTATCTGAAAGGCAGGTGGTACCAGGTGCCAGTTCCTCCCCATCCCCTGCAAGCAACTGGGCCAGGTCTTGAGAAAGTCCCAGTACTTGGCCCTAGGGGCCTTCCCACATTCCTCCATTCCTCAAACATGAATCAGGCACCATCTCTGTGCTGGGAACATATAACACACAAGCCTGTGTTCATGGATGGAGACTGACAGGTAAACACATATCCCAGTGTAACTTGCTAAATGTTACACTGCTGTTTGACAAGGTTGGAGAGGGGCGGAGTAGGGGGCATACGAGATGGAAAGATAAGATTCATTCTACCTCTGGAGCTATAATTCAAGAAAACTGTGATCCAGGTGTCCCAGGCTAGAATGCTGTATGCTTGTTTCCATAGAAATGTTACACAGACACACACACACACACGCCCGCACACACACACACGCCCGCACACACACACACACACACACACGGCCTGGATCTGCTGTAAAGCCAGCATCACACTGTAGAGACTTTATAAGCTAAAAGAGATTAGAGCAGAGGGCAGTGTTGGCATCTGATCTGCCATCTAGAAGACTATCTCTGTGGAATTTTGTTTCCAGCTTATAACGACAAAATTAGACACACTTCTGGAACCCACTGTTGCCCCCAAGGAGCTAGGGACCACCATAGTGTGTTGGGAGCACTTTTAAGGTGGGGTGGAGCTGAGCAACCAGGCCCTGTGGGCCTTCTGGGTTAATTATATTTAGGTCTTATACTGACTTAGCAACCATCCCCTCTCCATCCTCCATCCCCATTGCTGTGCTTTCCTGGACTCAGATGCTTTGGTTGTTTTCCTATTTGGGGTGTGTGTGTGTTTGTGTGTGTGCATGCGCACGTGTGTGGTAGGTGCGCTCGTCATAGACCTGTTGCACATATGAAGCTTCTGTCCTAGGACAGATACTAGAGTTTGCATTTTATGGACATCACCTTCCTGAGGTCCAACCCTCCAGACTCAGTTCCCATCCTTTCTCTCCAGCCTGAGAACCGTGCTTCCAGCTTCCTGACTCAGTCCTTAACCCGATACTGTGGATAACAGCATGGGCCTTGGAGCCACATAGACCTAGGTTCAGACTCCAGCCCCACACTTAGTGTGTCACTTTGGGCATGTTAGTTGATGTCACTGATCTTGACGTTCTCATCTCCAAGGGCTGCTGGGAAGTTTTGACAAGATAGTGCAATAGAACTCTTCAAAGTACACAATAGTAGGTGCTCAGTGAACAGTAGCATTGATTACTGTCCTCCCATGTGGTGACTCAGAATCCTCCTCCTCTTATACTGCTCATCTTCATGGATGTGGGCATCAATCTTCTCAAGCCTGAAGCCAGAAGCCCTTCTCCATGCCTGGTGCCTCAGTTCAGGCCACCATCACCAAGTTCCAACAGCCTTCTCCCTAGCGCTGTGCCAAGCTTACCCCTGCAATCCATTCTCCACACAGGTAGAACTCTCTAGCACACATTCAAGTGGAACCCTGTTCAGCGAAACCACCCGATCTATTAGGGCCTTTAACAACAGAGCCTCAGTTTACCAATCCAAACCTCCCTCTCTGCACTCTCCCCATCCACCCTATGCTCCCACCATACAGAATCTCTCACTGTTTCTGAGCCTGCCAAGTGCATTTTGCACATGCAGTTCCCTATAGTTTTCCCCTCACCCATCTACTTGGCTGGCTCCCACTCAGCCTTCCAGGCCAGCTCTGAGGCCACTTCCCTTGTGAAGGCTTCCCTGGCCCCCAGGTAGTGTTGGCCACTTGCTTCGCCATGAGCCTCCAGCACTTGATACAGACTGTCCTGGCTTGTGTCCCACTGTGAGAGTCATTTCTCATGTGTCTGTTGCCCCCTTAGATTCTGCATCTCTGTGCATGACCAAATCTCAGCTCCAGGAATGTCACAGATATTCAGATCATACTGAACTGTTAACACACGGCTGCTCTGACCATCCTGCCTGGTAACCAGCAACTACAGGAGGTCAGTTGGCCTGAAGCTCATGGAATAGTTTTCCCCAAATGACAAAAGCATCCTCTTTTCCTATACTTCAAACTGAGACTTGGGTCTGGCCTGGGCCCTGGGACTGCCTCATTCTGGCTTTTCACCAGCATTTTGGGGGACTCCCACAGGGCTCAGCAGGCCCCAGGTGGGGAAGGCGGGGCCTTCAGTTCCAGGAAATCAGAAGATTAGTCAAGCCACACTCCCCTGGCAGCTGTGAGAACAGGTTTTCCCCAAGCCAAGGGACTTGCAAGATCATCAATAACAACAAATATTTACTCTGCCCATGGCTTTGTGCCCACCAAGGGAGGTGCATAAGTACAGCATCAACTTCCATGGCTTGGATCAAGACGGATCTGGGTGCATGTCCTGGTCCTGACACTTACTGGCTGCTTAACTCCCCTATACATCAGTTTTCATAGCTGCTAAATGGGGAGAATCAGACATTCCAGGAAAAAAAATTAGAGGATTAAATTAGAGCAGATGAAATTAAAAGAGAAAATGCATTTCAAGTATCAATAACAGAATCAATATGTATTAGTCACTCAATAAAGAAGCTCCCCAAGCCCCCCAACTCAAGCTCTTTGGGGGATAGTATGATGAATAAGACCTAGTCCTTGCCAACAGCTCATGAAGTGAGGGAAGGGGGAAATGAGAATTAAATCAGACCCTATAAACATGAACACAAGGCAAACAGCAACAGGAATGACAAAAAAGAGTTCTGGGAGTAGCAGATGGAGAGAAGAATTCTGAGATGCTCTTATATTCTTCTTCTCTCCTGAGACTTTCATCCAACCGATTGATATAACCCACGTGGCTAGCCCAGGGCGAAGGGCTGGGCAGGGCAGGGGGTGGGCAGGAAGGAATCCCAAGGCAAGACAAATGAGGCATGAAGGATCCTGTGCTCAGGCAGCTCACAGTCTGGTTCCGGAGAGGCCTTGCACAGTACAGAAAATAACTATGACAACAGTGGATAAAAGCAGTGAATGCTGCCGAAGACATGGGAGAGAGAGATGAATACAGGAGGGGGTGGGGCCTGGTGCAAAGGCTACTTTCAAAAACCTGCATCCACAGCAAAGGACTGTGGAAGTGGCCTCACCCCATCCCTGCTCAGGCTCTGCTCCCACTGCAGCCCTTCTGGCCTCTCAAGGCCAGAGGTAAGAACCCCAATCCTTCAGCCTTCATCCTTGCAATCTTCCCACTTGCAGTCATGCCCAGGAAGGGCGTGGCCTGGGCCAGACAGCTCACTAGTCCATAAACACAATGTGAATATGTAGACTCCACCCTTTCCCCATGCTGTTCCATCTACCTGGCATGCCCTTCCTTCTCCTATCCCCCATCCACCCTTCCCTCCAGCTCCCCTATAAATTCTTCTTGCCTATTTAGTGAACTCATCCTATAAGCTCTCCTTCAAATGTCCTGGTTTTCTTATTTTTTCCTGACTTCCACTCTTAGCAGAATTGAAAGGCCCCTTCTCAATGATGCTCTGGTAATTAGCTTTGTATATACCATCAAAGTATTTCTCACATTATGGTAAAGTATTTGTGTCTGGTGCCCCAGGTTAGGAGAGCACTGGGGTCTATGATTGGTACCTACTAGGTGCTCAATAAACAGGGCACCTGGAAGGCTTTCTCCTGAGGCTTCCCATAGCTGGGGTGGAAAATGGCAGCCTCTGCCATTCTGCCTGGGAGTGCAGAGGAAGCTTCCATGATCCCTCAGGAACTCCAGGCTCTTAGTCCAGTCAGCCATGTGCCTTCCACCCTGAAAACAACCCCTCTGAGAGCTGTCTTCCCCAGGCTTTTCTGCTGATCTCTTGCAACTTGCTCCTCAAATCCACCCTGAATTCTGACTGGAAGCACGAGAATCCCAGCAAGGATCCTGGGCACCTGCTGTGTCCTATTTAGAAAGCGCTAAGTCAGGCAAACTTATAAGCAGAGGCAATGTCCCAAAGGGTGGCAGGGTGGAAGGGTTGAGGGGAGACCTGGGTAGGGGGAGGCAGGCGTGTGAATTTGGTGGCTGGGTCTTGGTTTGAAGGTTAAAGATCAATAGCAGTCTGGGGGTGGGAGGAGGGTGTGATGGTTAATTTCATGTGCCATCTTGACTGGGCCATGTGGTGCCCAGACATTTGGCCAAACATTATTCCAGATGTGTCTGTGGAGGTGTTTCTGGGTGAGATGAACATTTGGATCAGTAGACTTAAAGCAGATTACCCTCCCTAACATGGGAGGGCTTCATCCAATCTACTGAAGACCTGAACAGAATGAAAAGGCTGAGGCCAGGAGCGGTGGTTTACGCCTGTAATCCCAGCACTTTGGGAGGCCGAGGTGGGCAGATCGCGAGGTCAGGAGATCGAGACCATCCTGACTAACACGGTGAAATCCTGTCTGTACTAAAAATACAAAAAATTAGCCGGGAGCAGTGGCGGGCACCTGTAGTCCCAGCTGCTTGGGAGACTGAGGCAGGAGAATGGCGTGAACCCGGGAGGCAGAGCTCGCAGTGAGTGGAGATCGCGCCACTGCACTCCAGTCTGCGCAACAGAGCCAGACTCCGTCTCAAAAAAAAACAAAAAACAAAAAATGAAACATCGGCTTGTCTTGGGTCTCAAGCCTACCCACTTGCAGAATGGAACTTAATACCATTGGCTCTCCTGGGCCTCGGGCCTTCAGACTCAGACTGGAAATACACATGGGCTTTCCTGGATCTCCAGCTTGCTGACAGCAGGTCATGGGACTTCTCAGCCCCCATAAGCACATGAGCTAATTATTTACAACAAGTCTCTTCCTGTATCTATATCTACATTTATCTCTATGTCTATCATATTGATTTTGGTTTTCTAGAGAACCCTTATAGATGGCTAAATCATGACTTCCCCCAGATGCCAGGAGGACCTCTTATTCCTTTTTTGGGGTCTCACATCTCCAACAACTCGGAAGTAACTAAGCATTTCCTTCTTTCTCATAGCTAGCAGAGGCCTCACTCCCTGGGAGGGCCTCTTTGCACAAGCTGTCACTCCTCTGCGGACTCCTAGCACTCAATATGGGTCCTAGCACCCAGTAGGTGCACAGTGATATTGACTGAATAAATGCATACCTCATACTTATTTGGGTAGCCCTTTATGGTTTGGCGCATAATCACACCCACGCCCTCATGGGTGTGATCCCAAGGCTCTGTGAGGGGCAGGGCAGGGACCATCAGCCCCAGTTAATAGATGAGCAAGCAGAGGCCCAGAGAGGACCTAGAAGCAGTTTTCCAGCAGAGGGACCCTATCTCCATGGCATGGGTTTTCTCTGGAGCAGCCATGGCCCATGTTTAGCAAAAACAGGAAGCTGCCCTGAGCCCAGGTGCCTCTGTCCCCCGTGAATTCATGCATTCTGTAACACATGTTCGGCCACTATTGGCTGGGCCCTGTTCTAGGGACTTAGAGTGCATCAGTGAACAAAATGGACAAAAATCTCTGCCCCGTGGAGTTTATGAGTTTACTCTAGGGGAAAGAGACAGAGAGTAAACAAGAAACAGAATAAGTAAGTAAACTATAGAGCATATTAGCAGAAGGTATGGACTATGGCAACAAGGCAGAACAGAGTAAGGGAACCAGGAATGCAGGGGTGGGAGATGAGTCACAAGTTTAAATAGGGTGGTTAGAGTCAGCCTCATTGAGAAGGTGGCATTTGAGCAGCAACTTGAAAAGGAGAAGAATTAATCCACGCAGTTACGAGGAAAGGCCTTTATAGGCAAAGGGGCAACCAGTGCAAAGGCCCTGCGTCGGGCATATTAACACGGGGCTTGGAAGGCCACCATGAGAGCTGTGGCTTTCAGAGAGATAAAAGAAGGCCCACACAGAGGCCTCCAACAGATCCTACCCTTCCTGGAGAGCGGGGCCTGCTAAGGCAGACAATAGAGAGCCAGAGGATGCCTGAATGGAGGTGGGAACAGTAGACAAAGAAGAGGTGGGAAGAAATTTTCCCTGATTATCATCCCTTTCTGCTTCAACCAGACACCCCCAAGCAGAGGCAGCTCCTGCGGGGTAGGGGACAGGCCCCTCCCCACCCTGCACCTCCTAAGCCTCCCTCTCAGGGGACTTGTGAGGAGTTAATGAAGTTGAGCCCAGGAAAGCATTACAGGTAGCCTGTAGAATGCTTGGGCTCCAGCTGGCTATCACCATCACTGCCCAGCCTCAACAGGGAGGCAGGGGCTTCGCCTTTCCTTTACTACACACTGGCAGATGCAAGAAGCAGATCTGCTCCGAAACCTAGATGAAGTCGCAGTTAGCAGCCTAATTTTAGACTGAGCATCTGCTCTTCCATCCCAGAGATGCAGCTCTGTCTGGGATTTGCTCCTTCTGGAATTGCCGGAGAAACGAATCCTGCTCTATGGGTACAGGCACTGATGGCGTCCAGATCAGAGCTGACCAATAGGCCCCTGCCATGGGGAAGCCCTCAGGAGCTGTGCCACCCTGGCCATCCTGTGTCCTCCTAGCTGAGCTCCCATCTCACACCAACAGCCACAGAGTCCTATAGCTGCCATCTTGGAGTCCCACTCTGCCTTCTCAGAAAGCCACAGGTCCAATGGGGCTCCGCCTCCTGCAGAACAGGGGACCTCCTGGACAGGAGTGACTTTTATCCATCCCCACACCACAGCTCCCAGCACAGATCCCGTAGAGTTCGTCACAGGGGAGTACGGCTCAGTCAGACCAAGACTAGGAGAGCACAAAGGAAGGGCCAGTTGTTTGCAAATCTTCCCAGGAAGGCTTGTCAGAGGAGATGAGTTTTGAGTTGGATTTTGAAGAGTGGGTAGGTATTTATCAGTGGAAAAGACAGGAAAAGCCATGGAGGCAGCGGAAACAGCTGAAAAGAATATGAAAGTTGGAGAATGGCCTGAAGGGAGGGAGAAGAAAGTGGGGAGACCCTGGTGGGGGCTGGACAGGGGCTGGGTGCAGTTGAGTTGGGCCACAGCTCCAGGCTAAGCAGTTGGAGTTGTGTCTGCAGGTGGGAGAGTCTCTGGGGGCCCTTAGGGCATGCATGTGCTCTGACAGATGGGTGTGGAAGACTCCCAGGTGGGGAGCCCATGACCCTTTCCTCTGGGAGAACCACTTTCCCTGTTGACTTCCTCCATGGTTTGCCAGGTCCTTTGGGGCCCTCCCCACCTCCCTGGCACATGTGGGGCAGGCCCCATGTGCAGAGCACACTGTGGATGCTCAGTGCCCTCCCAGACTCCCACCTGAGCTCTGTCCACGCATCTCCTGGAATCAGGCCCATCACCTCCCACCCTTCTGACCGCTGCAGCCACTGCTTGGCCCTTGTCTGAATCCCCAGTTCCCATGGGCAGTGTTCTTTTGCTTCTCTGGCCTCAGCTTCTCTGCCCTGGAGCTGTTATCTCAAGATTCCTCAAGAATGACTCTGCATCCCACGTGCCTCTCCCTACCTTTCTGTTTGTGGGTGGCAAGCCCTGTTCTCTGGGCTAAGGACTTTCTACACATCACCTTGCTTTATCCCCCAACAATCCTGGAAGATGTTTATTATTTATCCCTTTTTACAGGTGACGAAAGGGGTTTGATGAGTTTAATTTGTGACTGATCACACAGCCAGGAAGGACAGCAGGCTGTCTGCCTCTCTGTCCTCTCCCACCAGGCTCCCCCAGCCTTGAGGGCAGGGCTTGAGCAGTGATGCCCAGAGCAGAGGCAGTCAAGACATCTGGCCAGTTCGAGTGGGGAGTGAGGAGAGTGAAAGAGGAGGAGGACTCACCCAGGGACCATGCCTGGATTCTCTTGAGAAAGAATGAGTTAAACACTTATGTAAAGAGATTTGCAAATAGATTCTACAAAACAACATTTGGATGATTTAAGTGTTAAGGAATCAGAACCATATGGATTAAATGTCCCTGACGTTACGTATGGTTTTAAAAATTAGAAGGAAATGTACCGGGAATACACATATATATAAAATATGTAAAGCCAGACCACATTTTTAGCTTTGTGGACATGGAGTTATTTGAAAAATACGGCACAGCTTCTCCCAGGCTGGCGGTCCCCCTGCCTCCACCCCAGGCCTTGTCTTCTCCCCCACCAAATGGGGCTCAGCTCCCTCCCTGGGGGCCCAGCCTGAGAAAGAGACTTCCTGGAACAGCCGGCTAGCTGCTCTAACCACAGGACAGTTGGAGCCAAACAGCTGGGTCAGGAACGGCTGGGGTCTCCCAGAGGCCAGATGGGTGGTCTCAGGTGCAAGGAGGCAGTGAGAGAATGCAAGTTTCCCAGGAGGACCTGTAAGTACTTATAGAGAAGATGTTGAGTAGCTCAGGAGAGGCAGACAGCATTTTCAGTTCATTATTGCTTTTGAACCTCACTCAGTTTCCCCAGCAGCCACAGGAGGAAAGGGTTATTACCCCCATTTTATAGGAGGGGAGGCTGAGGCTGAGGCTGGGGAGGGCTGGGTGCTCGGCTCAGCTTACAGGCAGTGCACCAGACCACGACCTGGATTTCCTGGTTACACACCCAGAGCTTCTCCTCACTGTATCTCACTGCTTGAAACAAACCAAAACCACGAGCCTGAGCCCAATTTCTTGAACTCTAAGCATTTTTTTTTTCCAAGATTGTATTAGCTTCTCAAAGTTGAAGGTTTATCTGGCAGGGTACTTTTGAGGACTCCCTAAATATGAATAAATCAAGTTGGGTCGTGAGTCTAAATTGCACATGCTGTTGAGCTAGGGAAGAAGGGATACAATGTTCAGTTTGGGAAAAACCAAACCATCAGAAATTTCCTGGCCAAGTCCTGGTGGTGAAGAGAGAGGATGAGAACAAAAAGCCAGTTCGTTAAAAGCATCACGTTAGGTGCCAGGAGTGTGGGACCTCCCTGAAGCCCCGCCCCAGCCTGTGCAGAAGGTGGGGTTGTCTTTCTTCTGCAGAAAAGGAAACAGACACAGCGAGCTTTGATGCACAGCTGCGTTTCTAACCCCGGCCTCTCTGACACCAGGGCGGGGCATTTCCCTAAACCCAGCTGGCTGGGGCCAACCTCCCCAGAGGGGCCTGTGACAAAGCCAGAAGCAGGTTTGTCAGGAGAATTGAATGTCACCCAGACATAATCCCAGTGCCAAGAAAGCTGGCCTTGAGTCTGTCTCACGTCCCGCCAGGTCTCCAATGTCCAGTCCAGTGCCTGATGTTTGTTAAATGACCATTAAACAAATCAATGGGTGAAGAGGAAGGAGGCATCAAGGAGCCACTACATCCTCCCCTTCTCTTTCCTCCATTCCCCACCCATGCCACTGTTTTGTGGACACAAGGGATGGCCTTCACACCGAATTTATTTATTCTGGCGACGCTTCATCCTGTTCAGTGGCATTCATGCTTACAGCTTGTCCAGAGCTCTCAGGGTGCTGACTGGAGCCTGGAATATTTCAAGGACATGGGATTCTCAGTGCAGGAACCAGGGGAAAGGAGAAAGGGCAGAGGAATGAGGACAGAGAAGGCGAGAGATTCCCTGCTCTGGCACTTCCTCCCTGTCCTGTACCCAGGACCCCTCCATAGAGTTTGCAGTAGATCTGCCCGTTGATGGTTTTCCTATAATGGCCTATTAACAGGTATTCTTTGTCCGGGGTTATCCCAGCCCCACCCAGCTGCCAGCCACCAGGATGGAATCCTCACGCTGAGATCACAGATCACATCCAGCCGCCTTTCCACTCAAGCACCTCTGAGGAGTCCCTTTGTCTGCAGCCTTTCCCATGGTCAATTATGTTGGGAAAACACTGCCTATTCTGCAGTCATCTTGGAGTTCCCCAATGTACACAGCAATGTACAAAGCCCTGAGTGGGGCGGGTAAAGAAAACAGCTCATCTGTAGTCCACACTTACTGGAACAGAACAGGGACTCCCCTTTTCCCCATCACAGGTCCCATCCTCTGCACCCCATTTTCATGGCCATGGAATTCTTAAAATGCTGGCACACGTAGCCTAGAAAGGCCCTCAGAGGCCTTCTGCTGGCTTCTCATTTATAGAACCACCTTCCCATGGGTGTCCCTGTCCCCGCACAGGTACCCCAAATGTCCTTGACTCCAGGCTTTAATCCGTACCCCTGTGTGCTCCAGGCCTGTCCTGCTTAAATCCTCTCAATGGCTTCCTTCTGCTATTGAGACAAAGGCCAAATTCTTCCACATGGTGTCCAAGGCCTGCTTCAGTGACCCCACGTGCCCCTCCTGCCGCATCTCCGCCTCGATCCACCCGGGGCATAGGGTCTACTTTCAGTGCCCCCTGCCTCCGGGCCTTTGCACATGCTGTGTGTGTGCCTGGGACACTCTGCTCGTACATCCCTTCCACACCCAGCTGACTCCTCTTCAACCTTTCCATTTCCCCTTGCATGTCACCTCCTCATGGAAGCCCTCCCCTGCCCCAACTAAACCAAGCCCTGTGCACATTCCCCAGCACCAGGCATCACCTCTCCAGGGCCTCTCAAGTAGCAGCATTTGTAACTTTTATTTCTGTGTGCAGTCTTGTCAGATGAGAGTGACATGTATGCTTTGCTCACCATGGAATCCCACATGGATTGTTTCTCAATGCCCAGCCCTGGGATCAGAGAACTGATCACCCTGTGATGTTAGTACTGAGGTGCTGTCTCCACTCAGAGCCTGCTGAGCCCTCCCTAGGAAGACCAGAAGAGTTTATCACTCATCGTGAATTCCCTGCACCTGGCATAGAATATGATTCAAACTCAGCCCTCAATATGAGCCTAGAGGAAAGTGTGCAGGGGTGGTGGGCGAGCCCATGGGGAGGAGAACCAGGCCATAGGCTCTGCTGATGATTGCGGCTCCAGGGTGTATCCACACGGCCCAGCTCAGACACAGCAAATGTTATGGAGCTGAGGTGACATAGGGTCTTGGGGACTGAGGACAGCTGAGGAACTGCCAATGGCCAGGCAACATCTAATGCCACATCACCCTGCTTCCCCTCGGCCAGCTCTGCCAAGCAGGTTTTTTTTTATTTTTTATTTTTTTGAGACGGAGTCTTGCTCTGTCCCTCAGGCTGGAGTGCAGTGGCACCATCTCGGCTCACTGCAACCTCCGCCTCCCAGGTTCAAGCGCCTCAACCTCCCCAGTAGCTGGGATTACAGGAATGTGCCACCATGCCCCACTAATTTGTGTATTTTTAGTAGAGACAGGGTTTCACCAGTGGCCAGGCTGGTCTTGAATTCCTGGCCTCGCGATCCACCTGCCTTGGCCTCCCAAAGTGCTGGGATTACAGGCGTGAGCCACCGCGCCCGGCAACTAGGTGTTTCTCAGCAGTCCCTGAGGCCTGGGTGAGGCTGGGGATGGCGGGGACAGTTTCCTCCCCATGCAGGTGAAGGGGGAAGAACAGGGGACTCGGGCCCAGTGTCTCAGAAATTCACTGTGGGAGCGTGGCAGGGTCACACAATGCTTCCGAGCCTCAGTTTCCCTATCTGTAAGATTTAAGGGATAAGCCAATATATAATGACTTACATATTTTGCATCACATCATCACTGACTCAGTGCTTTCATCCATCCCAGGGTAATGCACGGTCACTGCTTTTCTTTCTCTGTTCAGTATCCTCTCTCCCCTTTCTTCTGGCAAGAATTCCTTAGGAAACTGCCCCCTAACTCCACCCTCGATTCAGGCAGGGCTTCCCTTCACAGGAGGCCACCATCGTGGCCATGGCAGGGAGGGGCAACCTGTTTGGCCAAACATGATTGCCCACTGACCCAGGAGTAGTCATGTGGCCCGAGGTGGGCCAATCACAGCACCTCCCTGGGATTTTTCACCTTGCAACAGCTGGGAGGAAAGTCTACTTTTCATTCTGGAGTCACCAGCTGGGATGGTGAAGGCTAGGAGCCAGCAGGGGCCATGGCCCTTCTCCACCCTGCAGAGTCACTGTGTTATGCCATGTGGAGGATGACACCCAAAAGCAGCAGATGAGACTGAGATCAACACAAAAAGGAGTAAAGATGAAAAGAATGGGGAAAATAAGAGTCTGGTGATCTGATGATATTATATCAGCTCCTGGCTTATATCAGCTCCTGGATCTAGCCATGCCTGAGCTCCACCACCTACTCATCCCTATAAAATGAGACCATGAGACAAAACTCAGTTTCTCTTTTCCCACCCCCAACTGTCACTTTTAAACAATCTCCTTGAAAAGGCAGGAGGAATGAAAATGAGCCTGCACTGAGAGCCATGCACTGCTCTAACATGCTTCACACGTATCATCTGGTCTAATCTTCATGACAAGCCTATGTCGTAATAGAGAAATACAATAGTGTGATACAAGACAGTGGACGCTAGAAAAGGGTGACAAAGACCTGAGCTCTAATCTTAGCTCTGCCGTGCACCAGCTGTGTGACATTGAGTCAGTTCCTTAACTTCTCTGGGTTTATCTTTTTTCACTATAAAATGGGATAGTGATGCCTCCCTCAAAGGCCATCAGGAGGAGTGATGAGACAAAACAAATGAAAGAGCCTAGAATGTTCTTGGCTAGGAGAACTTTAATATATGTTAGTTGAGCCTGTGAAGTCCAGAAGTCCTACAGCTAGTCTTGTTTCTAAGAATAGCGTTGGCCATGGGGAAAAGAAGAGAGGAATGTGTGACAAGCTCCCAGCTAAAGTCCAATATCTGGATAATATCCAGCATTGGCCTGTAACTATCAAATCTCCAACGACGTGAGGCTGGCTGATGCATCTGTTTCCCCGCACACCAGGCGGTCAGGTGAGTCTGCAGGAGCAACAGTTCTGGTGAGCGGTGATGGGTCACCAAGGCAAGGGGCCTGTTAATAGTTTCCAGATGGGCCTAAACTGCTTCCAGTTTCCCCTGCACAGTGTTGAAAAGATGGGCTAGGACTCTGAATAAAGCTGAACTTGACCTGCAGACACCAGCTAATGGGTTATTGGCTTTACTGGGTTGGGGACAGGGCATGCCTCTCTGTGCTGGGCTGTCTGAGAGGTTGGCCCGTTTGTGTCACCTTCTGAAGAGCAATTCTAAAAAAATATTGCTCTGAATAAATATTTTGGTTCCATTTTGCGACGTGGCTGTTGGGGAGATTTCCACCGAGTGTGGTTTGCAAGGCGATTCTCCTCTGTTGTTTACTCTCGGCGATCCCCACAGCCTGTTCCTGGCAGGCATCTGCGTCTGCTGCACTCCTGGGCCGCTGGGACCTGGATGCTCCGCTCCAGAGAGAGGCTGAGTTGGCCGGCCCCTCCATTGGGAGCCTGATTGCGACAATGCATTAGGCAGCTGGCCACAGACCCACAGGGCCTCCCTACTCCCCAGCTTAACCTTGCCCTCCTTAGCCAGCTCTGGCCAAGGCTGGTGCTCTTTTAGGAGTCCCATTCCCACCAACAAGGAGGAGGCTGTAATTAGCCCAGCTGCTCTAGGCCAGGGGCTTGGAATTCCTGCGGGCCTAGAGAAGCAGCCTTGTCCATTTCCTCTTCCCAGGGGTGGCCTCCTGCTCCCTCTCCTCTCCACCCACACACCTCTTCCCCAGAACCACAACCACACAGCAGGAGGCACTATCCAGTCTGAGCAGGACCACTGTCTCCCACCCATCCCCCACACATCAAAGCAACATGGAGAGAAACCCCAGCCCCCTTGGGCCCAAGCACACCACACCTCTTGGTTACAGTGACTGTGACGACTGCCCTACCCGCTTGAGGCCAGGTCCCCAGGGCTGCCAAGGCTCAGCATGCCCGGCCCTGCTCAGATGATGACAGCTCTCCAGGCAGGAGGCCACACCTCATCTCAAAGAGGAAGTAGTTCGAGGTGGGAGCCTTAAGCACACTTTCAAGCCAGCTCATCTTAGACTCTGCTCCCTATCCCCATTGCCAGATGTCCAGGGAGAAGAAGGATTCATGGGGTCAGGGTCTGGCAATCAAGGCAGAGAAATGGCACAAAGTAGGGAGGGTGGTTCCCAGGCATAGAGTTAGGTGTCATAGTACAGGACCCATGGCCCAGGGAGAAGGTGCTTCACAAGGATACATCTCAAGGATCCTGGGTGGGAGGACTTATATCACGACTGGGCATTTGGAACGTTCCAGACCCTTGCCATGGAGGCAGGGGCTGGCACACACTGTTCTTTCTCCCTCCTTTCTCTTCTCAACCCCCCCAAAGCCACTCCCCTACTCTTTTTGACATGTGTCCAATTCTGGTGGCTCGAGTTTTCATGATGCAGGCCTTCTGGGACCCTGTTTTGCCGGTGAGGAAGCTGAAACTCCCAGAGGCCAGGGTCACAGAGCAGGCAAGGCAGAGCCTTGATTTGGGCCCATTTGTCAGAATCCAAGTCCAGCACTCATTCCATGGCACCATGGCTGCCTCTGAACATAGAAAGGACAGATCCTATCTTCCCAGTTGGGTGCATGGGACTCATTTACCTGTACCTGCGATGGAAGCTGCTAGTCCCCCCCTAGCCTCTCTCAGTGGTCCAGAGACCAGTTGCATGCATTTGGGGAGGGGGCTGGTGGCAGGCATGGAAGACTGCTTTGGTATGGAGGGGAGTTGACCAGCCTACAAGGTGCTGCTGCCCAGCGTGGCTCTTCTGGCACCAGGTAGACCAGGAGTGTCCCTCCTTCCCCCAAGCTCTGCTTGGCTCCAGACTCTCAGTTCAGTGCCTGAAGGCTCAGCCCTACCCATCACTGAGTTCAGCCTGCCCAGACCTGGGAGGATGTGGGAAACCCAGTTCCATCTAGGGCTAGAATTAATTTTCTCACCAGAAGCCACAAGCCTTGTGGATGCTCTGGACTTGCCTCTACTCGCTTGCCACAGTCTTCTCCGAGTGCCCTTGGGAGGCAGGTCATCTATCTGGGGGTCTGACTTGAGCTCAATTCTGCTGCCCTAATGATAACTTCAGGTCCACTTTGCTAAGGGTCTGGCGCCTGTCTGACCCCACAGCCACCCCGTCCATTACTGTACCCTGTGCCTCATCCTTTTAGCAACCAAGTCTGGATCCTGCCCTGAAGGGGAGATGGGCCAGGATGGTTGAGCCTCCTTCTAAGAGACACTGGCTGTCACACCCCAGACACACACTGGTCACTGGGATGACCATGTGGGCTAGACAGCTAAGGATGTGACATAGTCATTTCTCTACAGGTCAGGTTGGCAACCAGGCTTGACATTGGGCTACTCCTCTCAGGCCAAGCAGCTGAGACCCCTGGGCTCCATCAGTACCGAGCATGTCCAAGGTATCTAAGGGGACATTCTGGCCTTGTCCTCAAATGCCAATGATCTTCTTCCTGTCCAAACTCTAACTCTGGCAGGGAGTCACTCAGAGTGATAAAACAGTGGGAAGGATTGGGGGCAATAAGCTTCATCCAGAAAGATCACTTACAGGTTCTTAGTCTTATCACAATGTCCCGCTAGGCGGGCCTCAGCCTATAGTT
This sequence comes from Mandrillus leucophaeus, assembly GCF_000951045.1. Taxonomy (NCBI): domain Eukaryota; kingdom Metazoa; phylum Chordata; class Mammalia; order Primates; family Cercopithecidae; genus Mandrillus; species Mandrillus leucophaeus. The sequence goes on from NW_012107252.1 coordinate 710,288, forward strand.
CCAAGGCCATAGTCCCACCTGCTTCTTCTTGAACCAGCTGATGGCTGTCTCAGTCCCACCCGGGGCAGGAACACTGTCTTTTACGCCGTGCTGGAAACACGAACCACACCTCTGCATGGAAACTGCCCTGTGCTCTGCTCTGTGATTCTCATGCTGGCATCCCAAATCTTTTAAAGCAGTATGTGGAGTTCCCAATCAACGGGCATCAAGTTTCAGTTAAGCCAGATGAAGAAGCTCTGGAGATCTGCTGCACAATATTGCATTAATACCTGTAGTCTACAACAACGCATTGTGCACTTGAAATTTTGTTAAGAGGGTAGACCTCAAGTGTTCTTACTGCAATAAAATAAAACAGTATATGGCATATAAATCAAACAGGACAACCCCCTCTCCGTGGAAGCTTTTGTGAAAATAATCACAGCTACCAATTACTGAGACTTGCTATGTGCCACGATCTGGGCTGACCATTTCGCATTTATTTAAGCCTCACAATAATAATCCCTGGAGGTGGTATTAATATTATTCCCAATTTGCAGATGAGAAAACTGAGGCCCAAAGTCTGTCCTATTCCACAACTCTTGTCATTCCCCAGAAGCTGAGAACTGGCATGTGTGTGTGTGTGTGTGTGTGTGTTTGTGTGTGTATAGATGCAGACTGTCTGCTGGAGTGCAGTGGCACAATCACAGCTCACTGAAACCTCAAACTCCTTGATTCAAGGGATTGTCCTGCTTTAGCCTCCCGAGTAGCTGGGACTACAGGTGTGCATTGCCATGCCCAGCTAATTTTTAGATTTTCTGTGAGACAGGTTCTTGCTTTGTTATCCAGGCTAGTCTTGAACTTCTGAGTTCAAGTAATCCTCCTGTCTTAGCCTCACAAAGTGCTGGGATTGCATCTGTGCACCACATGCTGAGCCTGATCTGTGTGTTTTATCAATGGGCTTCGGAGATGGTTCTTGAGGGCCAGGGGTGACTCACAGTTGAACTAAAATGAGATGGGCCCTCTCCCCAGCAGAACACACTAAAGTGCTCAGCAGGTGCTCACGTGGCTGTGGGCCGCCTGCCTGTGCCATCCCAGGGTTAGTTTGTGAGCCACAGAGGACAAGGCACCCTTGCACCACATTCTTTCACAGGCACAGCTCTCGGGGCACACATCCTCTGGGCCAGAATGGTGCAGCGCTGGCCTGGACCCTCTCTCCTTGCTTCCCCAGAGACCATCCTACTGGGATGGGCAAGTGATCCAGTGGGCTGGCGGCACCTGAGGGAGGAGGGGCTGGGAGGGAGACCTTGTGTTCAACTACGTGAGTTCCTTGTGACTGTGTCCCCTCCTCCTGATAAGGACTGGCTGCCCCGGCTTGGATGTTCTTTCTGACTATGTGCGAATCCCGGTTCATTTACAAATCTGCTCCCAGCTCCCCTCTGGGAATGATGAAGCCCTGCTCAGACACATCCCGCCTTCCTCTAACGCTCTCCCTGATGACATTTCCCTGGCTATTACATAATCAAGGGAGCCCAGCCTCCATCAGCCAGGACTTTAATTGGAAAGCTCTTCCCCAAGGGTCTCAGGGGATATGGCTTGTGCCAGCCCAAGCCCTCTTACCTCTCAACTCTTCTCTGTGGTCTCCCTTCTCTCTCTCTCTCATATGCACACAGGGACACGCAGGCACAGATATTTACATACCCCAGCAGCTGGAGCAGCTGAGGCCACATCTTCTGTGCCTGTCCTTGGCCACACTCAGTGGCTTGCATGCTTGGTGCTCACTGTGAACTATGCTGCCCTGGGTCTTTCAGGTCCATCCCCGCCAGGAAATCTTCTCTGAGGGCCTCCATGGGTGGCTCAGGGCTGGCCTCCTCCTGGCTTCCGTGGCACTCTGTGTTCATGGCATTGCTGTAGATGTGTCTGTCTCCCTACCTAGGTCGTGAGCTCTCAAGGGTAGGCACCAAGCCTGATTCTTCCCTGTGCTCCCAGCCCCTGAATTGGCCCGGCCCTGAGCGAGCTCTGGGAGGGTTGATGGAACAGGTCAGCGAAGCAGAGGGAGGATGCTGCCGAATGCCCTGTGGTTGGTGTCTTGGGGAGCTCTGCATGAGCTGCCCTACAGACTTTCCAGAAACACCACAAAATATCTGCTCTAGACAAACCAAAGAAATGAATCCAGTTTTCAGAGTGGAAACTGATGCCCAGTCAGGGAAGGGTGGTGCTTAGGGATGCAGGACCTCTTGGTGGCAGACAAGTCTTAAGGGGACTCGATGCAAACTCCCTTAGGCCTCTCCACCATCCTCTGCTGCCTCCGAGACCTCAGTAAGAGCCTTCGGAAGCTCACTCAGGGCTGCGCTCTGGGGAACTCATTTCTATTCCTTCCAATAGACATCTTCCAGGCCCTGGGCTTGGCCTGGGACTTAGTCCTGGTGCTTGCGGAGTTGTACAGACATGGACCCAAAGAGGTGCAAAGCGGGGTGAAAATCTAATAATAGAAATATGCACAAAAGTGCCACCAAGGAAGATGGAGGAGGTCAGAGGAGACACTGTGGAAGGAATGACATCTAAACTGGGTCTCAAATGAGAGTTTACAAGAGGGCTAAGTGGAGATGGGAGAGGAGAGGAAGTGGGTGGTTCAGTGAAAGAGAAATGTGCAAAGACAGAGAAACATGAAACAACACAGCAAAATGGGGATCTGCCCAAGCCAGGTAGTGGGGCTGAAGCCCCAAAGACAGATGGGAACCTGCACTCGAAGGCTGAAGCAGTGGGCAAGGCCACATCAAGAAGGGCTTGAAAGCTACACTAAGCCAACTGGACCCCAGCTGGTAGGAAAAGAGCCTTATATTTGCAGTCCATGTGCCCTGTAACTCCCTTCCACCATCCCCAAAGTGGTAAAAAGCACTGGTAGATGACATAATCCCACTCTATCCTTTACCCAGGCAACCCCCTAGGCCCTGGAAAAAACACTTCACCACTCATAGGAACTCCTCTTAGCCACAGACATCCTTGCATCTCAGAGCTGGGGCTATGAAGTGCTAACAATTAATCATTGCAGAGATGAGGTCATGGTGCCTTCAGAATATGAAGTCCTCAGGGATAAGTTTTATAAACAGGTTTGGAACTTTAGCAAAAACAGCTTCTCTTGAGTCTGAGTAAAGGAAAGGGTTATTGCCTGGCTCAGGGCTGGTATGGCCATGGCTTGAGGCTGGGAGGAAGCCCACAGTGGCCGCATGTTTTCCCGTGAGATTGCACCTGCACTGAAAATCCTGGAGCATCTTCTAGGACTTTCACTAGGGCCCAGGACTCAGTAAAAATTCAGGAGCATGAGTCAAAGCAGCCTGGCAGAGGATGCAGCTAAGTTAGAAGAGGCTCAGGACCTGGAGGCAGCCCTCTGTGGTGCTGCCTCTCACTGCCATCTCTATGCAGCACTTAGAGATTCTTCCCATCACCGCCCTCCTGGTCCTATCACTGCTGGTGACCCTCATAACCCATAGAAGAACTCAGCAAGTTGTGTGGGGTGCAGGGTGTTGCTACGGAGCTCGGAGGACTATCAGTCTCTAATTGGTTAGCAGTTGTGTGGTCCTTTGTCCTGTCTTCCAAAAGCACTGCCTTTAAAAAAGACCTTTGCTTGACCTTGAGATCAAGTCTGCTCTTCTGACAAATGTGGAAACTGAGCCCTGGCAAGGGGAAGTGGTTAACCCAGGGTCATGAGGCGAGGTGGGGACAGGGGTGCAGGAGGACCCAGGTCTCCTCACTGTCTGCCTCACCACTCTGACTTCCTGGAGGTGACTCAGCAAGACAGGCAGCAGAGGAAGGAAGTGGGAAAGGGAAGCCCAGCCTGCTGGATTCCAGGTCACCACTTTGTTAGTCCAAAGCCACCAACCACCTTGGCCATGCAGCTCTGCCTGGTGCCAGTGACCTTCCAGCCCTTCCTTCCCAAGGCTGCAGTTGCTGACCATTTCCTCCAAGGTCAAGCTCACATGGCCTCTCCAGGGTCTCCAGCGACTCCCTGCTGTACAGTCCCATGGTGCTGTCCTCCTGCTGGGGTCAGGCGTCACCTCCATAGACCTGGTATGTGGCTGAACTTGTGCAGGCTGAAGGTTCATCAATGAGATGAGAGGAGGTGTAATTACTGCCTCATGTTTAATAGCTGGGCTCTGGGGCCTGTTTTCAGTTTTCATCACTTGCTGGCTATGGGTGCTTTGATCAACCTCCCTGAACTCAGTTTCTTTTTTTCTTTTTTATTTTTTTGAGACGGAGTCTCGCTCTGTCACCCAGGTTGGAGTGTAGTGGCACGATCTCGGCTCACTGCAAACTCCACCTCCTGGGTTCACGCCATTCTCCTGCCTCAGTCTCCCGAGTAGCTGGGACTACAGGCACCCACCACCACACCCGGCTAATTTTTTGTATTTTTATTAGAGACGGAGTTTCACCGTGTTAACCAAGATGGTCTTGATCTCCTGACCTCGTGATCTGCCCGCCTCGGCCTCCCAAAGTACTGGGATTACAGGCATGAGCCACCGTGCCCGGCCCTCAGTTTCTTTAATCTGTAAAATGAGATTACAAGTAACAGTATATACTTTGTAGGTTGCTTGGAGGATTAGATGAGATAATGGCCTGCCCCAGACCATGAACTTAAGACATATTGGCTCTTGACATCAGCGACTGTGCTAGGTGTGTTCACATGCATCCTCTCATTTAATCTTCACAACAACCTGCCAGGTGGATACCATTATTCTCTTTCACTGGTGAGGTGAGGGCACACAGCTCATGGCCAGATGTGAACCTGGTTCTATCTGATTCCAGTGTCTGGATATTCTCCCATCTGCTAAAGAACCTTCTCTTACTGTTATATGGTCAAATGCCTGTGTTTGCCCTACTACCATGTGCTTGTGCGGACAGGGCCTCTTCTCCTTCTCCCTGGATTCCAGTCCTGGCTCTAACACTTCTCAGGAATGAGACTTGTCTCTGAGCCCCCACTGTCCCATCCATACATTGAAAAATTGGCACTCCCCCAGCCTTCTCCTTGAAGGAACACACAAGATGGATGTGATGGTGTTCTGCAAACTGTACCTTGCTGTTTGAATGCAAAGTGTTACTCCCCCAAGCAGAAATACTTTTGGGACTGTTACGAGTGCAGCCTGAGGGTAGAGATCCAGGAGGACCAGGGCCTGTAGCAGCACCTGCCTTGGCCACCACAGGAACTGCTGCAGGTCCCTTCAGTCTGTGGCTTTCTATATGTTGAGAGCAGGTCCTTGAGAGCAAGGCAGGGAGGTTGCAGATACAGTACAAGTCTTTGTTTCCTTGCCTGTTTCCTTCACTGCACTGTAAGTTCCTCAGGCAGAAGGAATGGCTCACAGCACATCCCTTGGATGGATGGCATTCACCCCCCTCTCCAGCCACATGGGCTCCTGGGAGCTCACGAAGTGGACCATGCTGCTTCGCTCCCATGCCCAGCTCAACTCTCCAGGGGAAGAGATCATCCTTATCTCATGAACCCAGGTCTCCACCTCAACTGTAGCACTTACAATATCACAAACCTGATTTCTACCTTGAATCCTTTTTGGAACAGGGTCAGGATTTGAATAAATAAATATATTTGAACTTCTTTGTTTTCTGTCTGTTTCTTTTGCTGGATTGTAAGTTCCCTAAGGCACCTTCTGTGTGATACTCATCTTTGTAACTCTCAATAACCAGCACCAGGAACACTTGGGGTATGTGTAGCATGGTTCTCTCTCCAACCTGCCTCTCTGTCTTGCAAACTCTCCCTATCTCATGGGCTGGCATGTATTAGAACTGTGTGTAACAGTGGAAACAACAGGCATCAGTGGACCTGAAAACAAGCAAACGGACTGGCTTATCATGTGGGGGTTGTCTCATGTCTTGATGAATTCTGGGTTTATTTTTGGGTTCTAGACTGTGGTTTTTTGTTGTTTGTTTTGTTTTGTTTTTTGAGATGGAGTCTCACTCTGTCACCTAGCCTGGAGTGCAGTGGTGCAGTCTCAGCCCACTACAACCTCTACCTCCTGGGTTCAGGAGATTTTCGTGCCTCAGCCTCCTGAGTATCTGGGACTACAGGCACACACCACCACGCCAAGCTAATTTTTTTGTATTTTTAGTAGAGATGGGGTTTCACCATGTTGGCCAGGCTGGTCTTGAATTCCTGGGCTCAAGTGATCCTCCCACCTTGGCCTCCCAAAGTGCTGGGATTACAGGCATGAGCCACCACATCCGGCCATAGACTGTATTTTCAAAGTCACCACTTAAGTAATCTCTTCCAGAACAATGGGCTGATGTTCAAGATACACAATGGGGAGAAAGCAAGGAGTAGGAATCCATCAAAAGCCCCATTACAGTTGTCTTCTTTTCTCTTTGACTTTGCCGTTGATGAGTTTACATGCCTGACCACTTCCAGGACATATCAAGCCTGGACATAACTGGATTGTGCGTGTGCGCTGTGTACTCCTAAGTACTGACTGGACCCATGCAAAAGCCTGGCCTCTTTTATGGGTCAAGGAGTCCTGGTGAAGACAGTATCAAGTCTTCCAGGGGTGGGGATGGAGTATAAACAGACAGCAGTTCTGAGACCGCAGAACCCAGGAAGCAGTTCTAGCTGCTATGAGTCTCTGGTTCTCATCTGTGAAAAGGGAGAATAAAATCCACCCTGCAGAGTCATCACAGGAGCAGCATGAGATTACAATATATAAACACAGGAGCATGGTAAGAATGGATTCATTCACTCCACAAATAACCATTTCGCATCTACTATGGACCAGGCCCTGTTCCAGGGATTGGGCACAGTATACAGACAGTGGCATGTGGGCTGGTCCTGAGCGCTATCAAGAAAGGCGAAGCAAAAAAAGGGAACAGAATGGGGGTGGTGGCAGTAGGAGGTGTTGCCTTGTTAAGTAGGGGACCAGAGAAGGCTTCACTGAGAAAGGGACATTTAAGTAAGGACCCAAACGAAGTGAGGGATGGGCCATGTGCATACGCTTCCTAACAGAGGAAACAGTAAGTGCAAAGGCCCTGAGGCCAGTGTTTGTAGAACAGTACACCGTCCAGAGGATATGGGGGCAAGACAATCACTGGGGCTGTGAAGGCATTTATGCAACTTCTGAATTTCACTGAATTTCACTCAGAGATAGGAAGCTATGGGAGGTTTTCCAGCCAAGGTGACACAAGCTGACTTTTAGAGCTAATCACTAAACTTTAGCTGCCCCTTCTCTTCAAAGCTTCATTAAATATCCAGAACTCTGCAACTCCAGCCTATGTGCCTCTCCTTTCTCAGATTTCTTCCAGCTTTCCACATCTCTCCAAACCAAGAGAGCCTCATCATGCTCTGCCACATGCAGGCTGGAAAGGGACCTCGCAGCGAGGCTGTGGTTGGGAAGGGAGAGAAACAGAGCAGTCTTAGGTAAGGGATCTTGCTCCCCGCCCTCTGTGCTCCGAGGGCCTCTGGACCTGGCTCAGCTTCAGCGAACGCACATACTTAGGTGCACGGTGATGCTGGGAGCAATGACAGAGTCCCCGGTGCCCCTTCACCATCTGAGAAAGCTCAGCGCAGAACTAGGGAGCACTTCACTCCATGCTCCCTCATCCTGCTTATCTAACGAAAGGTGAAATCATTTGTTTTAAAATAAAACAATTCCCATCTCTATCAGTGGTTTTTAACCTTTTTTGGGTCACCGGCTCCTTTGAGAATCTGCTGAAAGTTATGAGCTATGAGAAAATGAACATGAGATATGTACTCATTTTCTTATCATTTCAGGGGTTTCACAGATCCTTGAAAATTCAGTGAAGAAACCATTATCTAAGCCAACCATTTCCCAGCCACAGCTCCAGATGAATGAATGAATGAATGAACAAATAAATAAAGAGGCTGAGTGCAGATGGAGGAACGATGGGGGATGAACAGAGCAGAAAGATGCATCTGCCTGTGGGCACCACGGTTCTTGTTGATGGTTCCCAATGCCTTCAAAGAAGCCAATTGGGAAGTGACATGGGGTCAGGGCATGCTTGACAGGTGACCTCCAGATAGCCGAGCCGATCTCCCTCAGTTCCTCTCATCTGACCCCTTCTGTTGCTCTCCTCTGACCCCTCTGGGTGGCTGTCTTCCTAAAAGGTATCAAAGCACACTTCCCTGCCTTTCTCAGGGTGCCCTGAACAAGACAGAACTCTTTTCCTGGATGGCTATGGGGCAAGAGAACGAATATAATCAGATGTATAAAATGTAAGCAATCACTTTTTCTGGTCATACGGCTGACCTGGCTGAGGCCTAGAGGCCCCACATTGGTCCCTCCCCAGCCCTTTCTGGGATCCAGGTTTCTGGCCTCCCAGTTCATTTTAATTTTTGATACATCTCCAGGGAAGGTGGAATGAACACTTAACTCATTCTTAAAGTCACACCTCTCACTGTGAAACTTTTAACACAATCTCATCTTTTTCTAATCATTGTTCTACATTGTAACACAGGGAGACCTTAGGTGGACTGGGGTGGGTAGGAATCCATCCAAACACACAGTGGTCCCAGGGAACTCTTCTCAAAGGCCCCAGTGATGTGGCTCCCCCATCTCTCCTCTGATCATTCTGCCTCCTCCTCGGCACCATGCTCCAGACATCCTGAGCTGGGAGTTCCCCAAACGGACCTGTTTTTTCCCACCTCTGTTGCTTCAGGTGTGCTGTGCTGGCCACCTGGAACGCAGGCCACCACCTGCTAGTCTCACAAGAAAACTCTTACCTCTCTGCTCAAACCCACCTCCCAACCTCCTCAGAGAGCCCATTTCCTTCCCCTGGGAATCCCATGTCCTCACCTTAACCTCAGCACTTAGGACACTGTATTTCCAACATTTAAAAACAACCTTTTGGGAGAACAGAGTTACAGCTTAGAGAAAGACACTTACAAATGTTTGCTTACCCATTCATTTCATGAACGGAGTCTTATTTATCTTTGTTTCCCCAGCAAACAGCACAAGGTACATATTGATGTTTCCGTAGGTATTTGCAAATAAATGTTTCCCTGGTCGAGTGGTTCTCTCTTTACCCTTCCAGCTGGATTGTCTGTTGTGACCTCAACCCCCTGCTGGTAGGGTCCGGTCTTTCACTGGCCTCCCTCAGCCTCCACGGGGCACCTATTAGAAATGCATGCAAACCATGAGGGAACAGGCACCGAGGGGCTCTCTTGGGAGTGAACTCGCCAACTTAGTGTTTGGAGGTCATGCCTCAAGCTATGGCTGCCCTGGTGAGTCTGCGCTTTCTGGGATCTGGGTGGGTAGGGTCACTGGCGGGGAAACCTCCTCCAGCAAGTTGTCATAGTAACCAGGACTTTCCGTTTCATGGGAGAGAGTCCCTGGGAGGAAAAACACACCAAGGGCTTGGGGGGAGTGGTAGAAAGCCATGAAAAGCCTTCTGACACTGTCCTCCCGTACCCTTTGCTTTGCTTCCTACTGGTTTACATGCTCAAGGTAGAGGCCATTATGTGTGGGCATCTGAGTAGAAGCTGCTGAAAATAGCTGCCCGACTATTTCAGGGAGCAGCTGAATATGCATGAAGCTATTTTAGAAAAGATGTCCCTGGCCCAGCTAATCCAAACCCCATCCTTTCCCTTAGAAGTGCCAAGACAAGTTGAATGGGACCTTTCTTAGTCTTTCTCACTAGGGTGGGGGTGCTTCAGAAGCCGCAGAAAGAGCACCCTGGCTAATGTTGGCACTGCAGCCTGTCGGCTCCGCCTCCCAGTCCCGTGGTGACAGAGGCTTCTAGCCAGACAGCTCAGCCCTCCAGGGTCCTCCGGGGCCTTGGCAGCCTTCAACAACTACTTTGCCACAATCTCGTGTGCCTAGGTCTTTGGGAGTCTCAGATCTTAGATACTTTCACATGTTTGTTCATTTCTTCATTCAATACACTTGTATTGCTGGATAACATGTGCAAGGATTGTGTTGGGTGCTGGGAATAAAAGGTTTCTGACACCAGCTTATGGCGGGGGAGTGTGGACAGGTGAGTAGGAAGACAATAACCATAACGTTCCAAAACAGAGAGGAATCAGCTGTTGGGAGGTCAGGGGAAGGAGCCCTTGCTTCTTCCTGATGGTCAGAGAAAGAAGATGGCGTTTGAGCTGAGCCTTGTCTGAGAGACATGGCTGGCTCAAGGGGCAGGGGATGGCTGGGTATGGCAGGGGCACCCTGGTGGGAGGGTGTGCCTGCAAAGAAGTGAGAAAGAAGGGCAAGAGACTATGGGGACACTGAATGCTGGGCTAGCAATGCCTTCTCTGAGTCCTCAGGCTGGGATGGGGAGCACCCCGCTTCCACGAGCCTGAAGTGCCTGGTGCACCCTTGCCACTGTCTTCAACCAGAAGTGCCTTGGGCCAGGAGCCTGGTCAGATCCTCCTGGGCATCTCCAGAGCCCTGTGCCAGGCTTGGGACTGAGCACACTTACATATTGTTGGCTGAAAGCATGGATTCTGGCCTGGCGCGGTGGCTCACACCTGTAATCCCAGGACTTTGGGAGGCCAAGGTGGATGGATCACCTGAGGTTGGGAGTTCAAGACCAGCCTGGCCAACATGGTGAAACCTCGTCTCTACTAAAAATACAAAAATTAGCCAGGTGTTGTGGCAGGCACCTGTAATCCCAGCTACTCGGGAGGCCAAGGCAGGAGAATCGCTTGAACCCAGGGGGAGGAGGTTGCAATGAGCTGAGATCGCTCCATTGCACTCCAGCCTGGGTAACAAGAGTGAAACTCCATCTCAAAAACAAAAACAACAAAAAAAGAAAGCATGGATTCTGGAGCCAGACTTCCCGGGTTCAAACCTGGGCTCTGCCCCTTACTGGCTGTGACCTTGAGCAAGTTATCTGACCTCTCTTTGCCTCCACTATAAAATGGGGATAATAATACAGTCTATCTCATGGAGTTTCTTGGTGAGAAGACTCCATTACATGAATTAATATATGTCAAGGGCTTAGAAGTCTGTGTGGCACATAGCAAACAATACATAAAAGTGTTAACTATATTATTCTAATGAGTATGGATTTTTATCTTGACAATGGAGTGCCATCAATAACAAGTTTTCTTTCTAGATTAAAAATAGCTTTATTGCTTTGACTGATCATATTATATGTACCCACTGTAAAAAGTTAAAGCATTATCAGTATAAAGAGGGACAGAAAAAAATCTCCTTAAATCCTGACTCACTACTGACATGACCATCTGCTATGGCCTGAATGTATGTATCCCTCCAAAATTCATATGTTGAAATCCTGACCATCAAGGTGACAGTATTAGGAGGTGGGGCTTTTGGGAGGTGATTAGGTTCTGGGGCCAGAATCTTCATGAATGGGATTAGTACCCTTATAAAAGAGGTCAAAGAAAGACCTCTCATCCCCTCTACCATTTGAGGACACAGCAAAAAGGTAACACCTATGAATTAGACAGTAGAGCCTCATCGGATCATGAATCTGCCTTGATCTTGAATTTCCCAGCCTTGAGAACTGTAAGAAATAGACTTCTGTTTTTCTAAGCCACTCAGTTTATGGTATTTTGTTATAGCAACCTGAATGAACGAAGACACTATCTTTTTAGATACTGTCAATCCTCACTATTCATAGATTCTGTATTTGCAAATTTATCTACTTGATCAAATTTATTTGTAACCTCCAAATCAATACTTACATTCATAGTCATTTGTGGATGTGCAGAGTGGTGAAGTTTTTTTTTTTTTTTTTGAGATAGAGTCTTGCTCTGTCTGCAACCTCCACCTCCCAGGTTCAAGCGATTCTCCTGACTCAGCTTTTTGAGTAGCTGGGATTACAGGCCTGTGCCACCATGCCCAGCTAATTTTCGGAGTTTTAGTAGAGACAGGGTTTCACCATGTTGGCCAGGCTGGTCTTGAACTCCTGACCTTAAGCGATCCACCTGCCTCAGCCTTCCAAAGTGCTGGGATTACAAGCGTGAGCCACTGAGCCCAGCGTGGTGAAAATTTTGTGTCGCCTAATGTGTGTGTTCCTAGATGAGGCTGAATGAGGCGACCTTCTGTCTTCTAGTTTCAGATCCCATACGATAAACAAGTGTCCACAAAAAGGACACTATGGACAGTTTTCACAGTTTTGCACTTTTTGTTTGGTGATTTTACTTTTTCAAATGGCCTCCAAATACAGAGCTGAAGTGCTTTCCGGTGTTCCCAAGCCCAGGGGAGCTACTGCGCGCCTTACAGAGGAAACGCCGTGTTAGGTAAGCTTTGTTCAGAGAGGACTTATGGTGCTACTGGCCCTAAGTTCAATATTAATGAATCCACAATCTATGTTAAATAAGGTATGTTAAAACAGAAACACACATAAAACAAGGTTATATATTGATCAGCTGACAAAAAACGTTGTCACCAGAGGCTTCCAGGAATCTCCTGCTGTAGTTCTCCCAGGAGCAACAGTTCAGTATTTGCTAATTCTGTGTTTGTGAGGACTTTATAGAACATACCTACTGTGAATAACAAGGATCAACGACATTTTTCTAGATACATGGATGTATGCTTCTGTGCAATTTGGAATGGATGTCCCATACCCTTTTGATACTTTAAAAAATCATATGTTAAGATGTCAAAGGCATGTTTCCATTTTCATAAATACGGGTCCTCAGAGGGCTGCACCACTGTGCACATTTCTGTGATGAATAACCGGTAGCTCCCTATTGATGGGCAATTTGGTTGCGTCCCATTATTTGCTATTACAAACAATACTATGATGAACATCCTTATTGGTAATAATAAAAGAGCTAGCATTTACTCAGCACTTAGTAGGGGCCCAAGCCTCTGCTAAGAGTTTTATAAGTGTTATCTCATCTAAGCTTTGCCACAAGCCTATGAAAGTGGTACTACTATGCCCACTTTGCAGATGAGGACTTTGATGCTTAGAGATGTTAAGGAACTTTTTTAGGGCCAGGTGGCTTGAAACAAGGTCATTCTGATCTCAGACTCCACACTCTTAACCAATGCTCTGCTGCTTTCCTACACACATAATCCTGGGCACTCTAGGATACTTGTTTAGAAGTGAACTACCGAGTTGGAAGGTAGGGACATTTGAAAGTATTGACATATAAACTCCCCTCCAGAAAATGTGTATCAATTCGTGACCCACTAAACAGTGTTCCGGTGTTCCTGTTCCTCATTCTGCATTTCCCCAAGTATTTTCATTCTTTGAAACGGCCCCCGAAGGACACTTTGATTGTTTAATGTGCATCCTTTGCCCCTGGGTGACGACTCTTCACATGCTTTCTATGCTCTGTATTTGGTCGTTTGTGAATTGCTTGTTCATAGCCTCTGCCCATGTTTCCGCTGGCAATTTGTCTTTATCTAATACTTCGCTTACAAGAGCTCTTTGGGTATTAGTGCTGCTAACCTTTCACCCATCATGCCTATGTTGAAATACTTTTCTTATTTTGTTATCATCCTTTAACCTGATTACGGTGGGGTGTTTGCCCATAGGGTTTTTAATTGTTTTCCTTCACAGTTTCTGGATTTGATATTACATGTAAGGAGGCATTCATCATTCCGGTATGACATAAATATTCCCTTGTTGTCTTTCTTTTAGTATCATTATGGTTTCATGTTTTTTAATCTCCTTGGAATTTATTTTGGTGTAGGAACTGAGGTAGGGAGCCAGTTGCATTCCCTTCCCTCCCTACAAATAGCTCGCTGGTTGTCTTTAGAACACAACAGCAATCACTTGCATTTTCATCTCTAATTCTCGATGCCATGCATTCACATACTAAGCCTCACGCACACTGATATCTACTTCTGGGCTCTCTGTTCCTTGAGCCACAGGTCTATCTCTGTGCCAACACTGACTTTTTCTAGGCCATTCGTCCATGTTTATTTTTCCAGATATACTTCGTAACCATTTTATGAACAATTTTTTTGGGGGATTTTGAGATTCAATTTTATTTATAGAACAATTTATAATACCTTCTTCAGTTGATTCTTCATAATTTTATGCTTTTATTTCTTTGGAGAATGTAGTCTTTTTCCCTCTATGCTTTCTAACTGCCTTATTTTGGTACCACCTTCTTGGTGAAAGCTTTTCTACTCAGCCCTGCAGGAATCTTTTCTAATTTCTCCCCTTTCAGCACTCTGACTTTTGTGTGCCCCACTCCACTTTTTTACCCAGAATTATAATTACTGCCTAGACAGTGAGCCCCTTGAAGGCAGGGTCCTTGCATGGCCTATTTGTACATTTCCTACCATACCTGGCAGGTTGTCGGGGCTCGGGAGGTATGTGTAGGGTGAATGAATGAACAAGTGAATGAAAGACATCCTCCTGGAAAGCTGATTGTGGAATGAAATGAATCAGTTACAAAAACCCTCTTTCATAGGCTTTCATTAGAAAACAAAAGATTTGTCCTTGGCTAAACCCCCAAGAATGTGTCAGAATGAGAGAAGTGGCTCACTACTAGACTGCGTGTCATGTGCAACATGCCCCAACACCTGTCCCCAGAGACTGCCACCCTCACCAAGCAACAGAGCATTTCTCAGGCAGGCTCTCAGGCCCTAAAAGGCCTCCGGGAGAAGGAATATAATTATTCACCATGTGCCTGTTGCTGTGCTAGAAGTGGCTCACTACTAGACTGCGTGTCATGTGCAACATGCCCCAACACCTGTCCCCAGAGACTGCCACCCTCACCAAGCAACAGAGCATTTCTCAGGCAGGCTCTCAGGCCCTAAAAGGCCTCCGGGAGAAGGAATATAATTATTCACCATGTGCCTGTCGCTGTGCTAGACTTTTACCAATAAGATACCATACCCTGAAAGTTGGGATCACTAGTCCCATTTTGCAAATGAGGAAACTGAGTCTCAGAGAGGTGTAACCCTACCTAGTAAGTGGTAAGGGCAGCTGAAGCCAGAGCTGTGGGACTCTAAAAACCTTGCCTCTCCTATAATAACCTCCAGACCACCAGAGGCTGGGAGGTTGAGGGGCTGTGGCCCAGAGGGGAATGCTGTACAGAGTCAAACAGCAAGGGTCCTGCTGTCACTAAACAAGACAGTCCCTAGAAAACTTGTTTCCCCCAAAGCTGTATGATGCCGCTTCTATAAATCATTCCTAAAGAGCTTAAGTCAAAGAGCTACTGTCAGGCAGGGGGCACATCATACAGGCATTATTGTTGCTATGGGACTGGGGAGTGGAGGGATGGGGGAGGTGGAGGACTCACCATGGAGGCGGGATGTTGGTCTCCATCTGGAGATGGCCCTCCGGAGTCCTCCCCCTTGCCTGCCCAGGGGGTTGTGGCTTTTAGACAGCCCTGCAGGCACCTCCTAGGAGTGCCGCCAAGCAGCCGCTTCCTTATCGGGCTGGTAGAGGCTGGGCAGGCCTCAGCTTATTTGTAAGCCTGGATTAGAGCTCAGGTTTCTCATGAAGGACCATGGGTTGGGGGCCAATACATTTACTGGACTTGACTCTGTGCCTGGCCCAGTGCAGGCCTCAGGGACATGGGGATGAGCAGCCTACGAGCCTCCTGCTTCGTGCAGCTCCATTCCGATCAGCAGGTGAATCACAAAGAAAACCCCCAGCCCTGCCCAAGAGCCACAATAGAGATCTCTAATGCTGAGGGTGCCCAGATTTGGGGGGTCAGCCCACTGCAGGCTGTGGAGGTTGGATGTCAGGTGGGGGCATACGGGCTTCATCCTGTGGGCAGAGGGAGATGCCCTACATTTTGAAGGAAGAGCCTGCCATGGTTAGATTTGTGCTTTAGAAACAGACCAACTAGGTATATTTGTTTTCAATAAACGTGAACTCTTTCTCAGGTGAAAATTAAAGCGTTTCCATTTTGGACAAATAATCCCAACATAAGGAGTCACAGCAGATGGCTATGGCCCTGGATGAGCTGCTTACCTATGGTGCTGATGAACAGAAAGAGCCCTGGGCTTGGAGTGAGAGACCCACATCCATGGTCAAGTCCCTGCCACCATCTTGCTGTGTGACCTCCAGCAAATGACTTCCCCATCTCAACCTCGGTTGCCTCATCTGTCAAATGGGAATACTGCCACCTAATACACAGGGCTGTCTTCAGGACAAAATGGGGTATCAAATGACACTGTACATTTGTACCTACTTGACAAATGTGAGGCATCAGGGTGAGACACCTGAAGCTCAGTCCACACCCCCGAGGGCATTTCAGATGCCCCACAGCCTGCAATGTCTCAGGAAGTCTCTCTCAGCTGTTCCAGCTCCAATCAAAGCCTGTCCTGTAAAAACATGACCCCATCCAAAGAAGCAATCTCGCATGTGTTTGGTGGGCCACCTGCCCACGGGGCGCAGCCTGCTGGGCCACAGACGTCAACAGCAGCCCCTTCCTGGTGGGAGAAGGAACAGGGAACTGGCTTGTTCTCTAAGAGCAGAGTGCTGGCGGGTGATGAGGAACATTTTAAGGTGGGATGCTTCTTCCTGCACCGTTGGCAGCTGTCTACGTAAGGCACTCATTATGTGCAGGCCCCAAGGCCAGTGAGCCTGAGAGGCCAAGCTAAAATTAGTGTCAGATGTGCACCCGCCAGACACACTGAACATCCGAAGGTCAGATGCCTCCAAGCAGCCACCCGGGCAGGAGTGCGGCAGATGGGCACCAAACAGCTGTGGCAGCTGCTGCCTCTTGTTCCTCCCAGACACAGAGACCAACAGCCCTGTGCAGCAGCCTGGTTCAATAGCCCAGCTTGAGTTAAAAAATAGAATGCAGAGTATAATCCTAATTAAAAAAAAAATCTGTGTATGTGCATAGAAAAAGAGGTGGAAGAGGAATTTACTAAATAGCCCAGTCATGGATGTGGAATAGTAGTGAGTTTTTTTCCTCTACTTTTCAAAATTTTCTCAATACATACGTACTACTTTTGTAATCAGAAGAATACACAATAAGATGCTATGTTACATATTCCCATGAAATATATAAAATGATTAAATTGCATATGCTTATGACAGGTGGTATATATGTGTATGTGAATATATTTATGCGGCTGGCTGGTGTTAAAGATCAACATTTCCCAACCCCACATTGTACGGAGGAGACGGAGGCCCCAGGAGCAAAGCAGGAAGCAGAGAGGCAGATTTTCACCGAGGCTGGTGTTGCACTGGAGTTTCCCCAAGCCTTGCCCCACTTAATTCTGTAGTTGGTTTTATTCCCACTTAATGGAGATGAAAACTGAGGTACAGAGAAGTGAACTGATTCACTCAAAGATGACCAGTTCAGAAGCCACAGAGCCAAATCCCAATCCTAGCTTTCCACCCACAGCCCACTGAGCTTCAGGAAAGGAAGGGCCTTTGAAAAAAGAACAGAACAAAACAACAACAAAAACACCCCACTCCTTGAAGTCTCAAACATTCCGAAAGCAACCTCTTAAGGGACTGAGTTTTGATTTCTTTCCTGAGCCCCTCTAGGTGCACGCCTTCCTTAGCTCTGGGGGGTCATGGTCATCTACCCATGGGAACCTTGGAGAGGACGGGTAACAAATCATGACGTGGGGGAACAAAGGGCACAGCAAATCCCAAGGTAGGACTGGCTGGCAGGTGCCAGGCCTTTGGGACAGGGGAGGGGGAGGAAGTTGGCTGGAGAGGATGCTGTCTAAACTCTCAGTCCTCCAGTACTTTGGGAGGGGCAGCACCACACAGCAACGCCAGATGCCCTGATCTGAGGCCTTTGCTCCAGTTCCTCCCTCTGCACGAGTGCCATCTCTATCCCCATATGCTGCCCTCAGTCTTCCAGGGCCCGGTTCATCCAGGCATTTGTGCATTCTTATTGGTGAACACATTTTAATTGAGGGCCTGCTAGGTGCTAGAGCAAAAGACATAGTATCAACCCTGTAGGTGCCTCTAGTGCTCAGAGAAAGGCTACCCAGGGTCATTCAAGCATAGACTCTGGGGTCAGACTGGCTAGGCTCACCCTGGCTAAGCCACTTCATAGCCCTGTGCATTTGGGCCAGTCACAGTCTCTCTGTGCATCAGCTGTCATCTGTAAAAGAGGATGAAAACAGCACCTGCCTCATAGACTAGTGCAGGTGGAGTGTACATCTGTGTAAAGCTCTTAGAGAACAGTGCCTGGCATGTAGTAAGTGCTCAATAAACCTCAGTTGCTATAAACATTCTCATCATTACCCTCTGGTGCAGATTCCCTCCTTATGGTGCCCACCCTGCTTTTCTCCTCTGGCTGCTACCTCCTCTACGGTCCCATAGCACTTTGAACACCCCTCCATGAGAGCATTGATGAGCATGCAGTACAGGTGTCTGAGGCCCTGTTCCCTCCTTGTCTCTACCTGGGTAGGGACTGAGTTTATTCATCTCTATCCCAGCACCCAGCACAGATGTTATAACACCACCAGGATTATGTCACCATTTGCAGCTAATGTGTGCCCTCAACTCCAATCGAGAAAAGTCTTAGAGGCATTAGAGGTTGCCTATCTGGTCTTATCATGGAGCTCATCAATGTTGCCCTTGAACTGTGGGGCCTGACCCTGGGTGTGACCTTCCCGATGAGAACCAAGTTGATGAGGGGGCTGTGTGCTAAGCTTCCATGAATGCTTCCCTGTGACAGGGAGTTCTGCTGGGCAGGATATCGAAAACACCAACTACTGACACCCCAACACACCCTGGTGTTTCCCATGCCATGCCTTTCTCCACTGGGGCCCCATGCCCTCCCCCTGCTGAGCTGAGAACTCCCATGGATCCTTTGGGTGCCAGCACTCCTCGCTCCACCCCCACAATGCTTCTTCTAGCCACAGCCCCCACCAAATGTAGCTCCCTCTCTCCTGGGCTTCTCTTGTTTCTGCCCTGGGCCTGTGGGGCTGCTCCTGCTCTCAGTGTGTGGCTATTCCTCTATGTGTCCCTTCTGGAGAAGGCACAAACTTGCTCTTGTTTGGGCCCCTAGCGTCCACCAATGCCAGGATCAGAGGGGTGTCAGGAAAGCTCTGCTGAGCGCACCCATTGGCCTGACCTCCCGTTAAGGCACGCATGCTGACTGCTCACACGACCTTCTGAACCCAAAACTCACAAGTGGCTCTAGGCCAGCCCTGCCCATCAGCTGCCACCCACTCCATCGCAGGGCTGAGTTGGCAGGGGAGCCCTGAAAGTAAGTGCTGACCACGTGGTGCGCACCGTGCTGGCTTCTCGCTCGAGCTCTTGCATTTGACTCTGGCACCACTGCGGGAGGTGGGTGTTCTATACAGAGAGGCCCTCCTGAGGCTCTGACGGTTCCACTGCTCCTCAAAGGAGGCATGGGGTAGGGTTGCAGCAAGGCTCTCTTTGGCCCCAGAACCTACTCTTTCTACACTCCTGTGAGACAACAGGTGTGAAAGTGTTCTGAGTTCTACTAAGAGAGGAAACTGTAAAACCATAGAATTGCCAGTTATTACCCACTACACAGAAACTACTCTAGGACAACCTTGCTATCAAAAGAAGTCTTTAGGGGCCTTGGGAACAGCAGTGAATTCTTACGAAATTGCTGCCCAGGAGGGGGTGGCCTATTGTCCTTCAGGGGCAGGAAACGAGGAGAGTGAGTGGGAGCTGGAAGAGCAGAAGAGAAGCAGTCCTGTGGCTGGAGTGGCAGCCCAACGCAGGATGGGGCCCCGGGGACCTGAAAGGATGCAGAGGGATGCTGGACTCTGTGAGAGCTGAGGTCACAGACACTTCAGCACGCGGTGTTCTGCCCCAGGCCCCTGTTGATGTTCTTTAGGTTCTGACATGTGCACCTCCTCTCATCTCAGCCTCCCTACCACCTTCCTCCCCACCCTCCCACACCCTGCTAGGGGCCTCTCTCAGAACCACAGGGCTGACTGTCTACCTTCCCTGCTTGTGTAGGACCCAGCCCAAGCTCCTGGGTGACCTTCAGAGTCCTGCTGCTCTCTTGGCCTCACTCCCACCCTCCTCCTCTTGGGCCCTGCATCCCAGCGACTCCACTGCTCCACTTGCTGTCCCTTCGGCTTAGAATGCTCTTCTTCCATTTTTCACCTGGTGAACTTCTATTCATCCTTCAAAGTCCAGTTCAAGTGTCACCTTCAAATTGTCTTCCTTGAACTACCCCCACAACCAAACCCTGAAAGAATAGAGCCCTCCTGCCTTCACAGGTTTTGCTGTTCTGTGGCTATTTGCACGTCGATCTCCTCCACTGGAGCAGAAGCTTCTTGAGGACAATGCCATGATTTGTTCATCTCTGTGCCTCAGTGCCCAGCACAGAGGATAGAGCACAACAGGCAATAAATGATGTCCTGATGATGAGGTCATAAGAGGGCAGGCACGGGGCTGATGACTGCATCTGAGTTTGACTTCCAGCAGTGTTTACTAGGAGGAATACAGGCCCCTCCCCAAAATGCACACATATACATATATGGTGAACACACAGCCCAGTCCAGGATCTCTGTGGCTGTAAAGTCCATGGAACAATCAAACAGAAGACTGAGTTCTAAGGACGTGGTACACAGCTGCAGGGTCAGCCCTACTGTCCTCCCCAGAGCCCATGGCCTTGGCCTGAGCCCTGCTGGGTCCACCAAGTCCCACTCCCTCACTTTGCAGACCAGGAAACAGAGACCCAGAAAGGAGGCACTTGCATGAGATTTTCCTGAGCAATAAAGGCAGGCCTGGGGTCAGAAGCATTTCCCCTGGCTCCCGGCCCAGGACTCTCCCATGACCATATGCTGCCATTTGCAGAAATGCCAGCTGCAGAACTTGGGACATTTGGGTGGCTTTTTCCTGAAGTCTCGGTAGCATGTGGGGCTCCATTCTCCTGCCCGAGGCTGAGGTCATTCCTGTCTACCTCCTGGCCTCAAAACACAGCCTAGTGGCCTTTGGGCTATGCTGAAACTGCCCTGTGTCCTGTGGTGTGATGAGGGATGGGGAGGGCTCACCTGCCAAAAGCCAGCCGTGGTCTCATGGTCGAGATGTGTCAGAGATTTCTAAAGCTTGGAGAGCTGTGTTGGAGGGAGGCCTGTGGGAAGTAGAGAAAGTGAGAATATTATGCCACCGCCATCTGTCAACTTTCATCTGAGTTTGAAAAATGCATCCAAAAATGGAGAGCACAGCCTTGCTGAAAGCAAGGCCCCAGCCACCACCCCTTCTCCAACATGGTTATGACAAGGTCAAGATCAGGTCCCTGGGGATGAAACCACAGTCTCAAAATCCCAGTACAGAGCTGAAAGTCACAAGTTGTCTGCCCCTGGGAACCCCACAGTTATGCTGGTCCTGTGTTCAGGCCTGAGGCTGGAGGAACTCCCACTTTCAAACACTCCTCGGGGAAAACACCCTTTGTGGGTTCCCTAAGCACCGTTCATTGTCATTCACTCATTCTTGCTTTCATTATTCATTCATTCAGGCAAGCATTGCCATTTGGGAAGGTTGTTAGATGCTGGCGTCAGGTCCTCACAGAGATGAAGTCTCTGAGTGTAACAGCCTAGATCCAGTAAGAAAGGCGGGTGTAGACCCAGGACAAATGTCACAGGCTGGTGGGTTGCCTCCCTTCTCCAAGTGACCTCTGTGCCAGGTGCTGGGCAAAGCACTTTGGTTAAGCCATGCAGGATGGCAGAATGTTCCTACCATTTTCGGCACAATGACCTCTCTTTGTATGAAAGTATTTCTCCAAACTCCTCCTGATGGTAACTGTATACCTATTATCTTCTCATTGAGAAAATAAACAGTACAAAAGTTACAATGAACTAATGCTTTGCAATTAACTTGTATTTTAGTAATTACAGCACCACTACATATGTTTAAATTACAGTTGGACACATACTCATTTGAGACATGTTATTTATGTCTTCTGGGCTTAAGGCTTTGAGCCCTTGGGGATCCATTCATTCAATATTCATTCATTCAACAGACATTTATGGAGCATCTCTGAGATGCCCAGCCCACTGGTTCAAAGGTTAGGGATCCTGGTTCAGGAAGGAGCTGCAGCTCTGCAGTGAGGTACACTTAAGCTTAAGCCCAGGTAACACTGGATGTGTGCCCTTAGGGAGGCCATCTGGTCTTCCTCCAGCTCTGAGTCCTCAAGAGCAAGATGCAGCTGTAACTGACATTGGAAAGTTGTTATGAGGGGTAAATGAGATAGTAGAAAGCACCCAGGTAAGAGCCTGGCACAAAGCAGAAGCTCAACAAACGGGCACCCAAGGATTATCATCATCCCCATCAACATCAACGTCATTACTATCAACAATAGCAGCAGCACCACCAGCACCATCTTGCTTCCCTTCTCTTCCTGAACCTTCAGAAGCCTTTCCTTGTCTCTCTACTAGGGTATACAGCAGTTTCTACCTTATAATAGAGTTATTTGTATCCACATTTATAATACTTTATAATAGAGTTATTTGTATCCACATTTATAATACTTTATAATAGAGTTATTTGTATCCACATTTTCTTTCTTTGGTTCATGCCCAGCTCTGCAATTTCGGAGTTGTGTGAACTTAGGTAAGTTATTTAACCTCTTTGAATTTGTTTCCCCATATGTAAAATGGGAGCTGTATTTTTAGTAATTCATTGACCTGTAATGACTAAATGAACTGATGTACATAAAACCTCAATACAACATCCATCATGTGGAAAATGCTCAGATATTACAGGTTATTCTTGTTCATGTTATTGTTATTATTATTACCATTATTATTAATATAATTTCTCCTCCTGACCTGTGAGCCCCTAGGGGCATAGCCATTGAAAATTCATTTCTGTCTCCCTGCAGAGTCTAGCACAAGGCTGGTCTCCCAGCAGACATTAATAAATGTTTGCTAAAACAGTTTTGGAGGTTCACACAAATCAAGTGCAAAATAACTCAAGGGGCATGGTCAAGGGTAAAGAGCCTTGTTAGGACCCTGAAAAACCCCAACAGATGTCCTGAAGGGAGCTCTTTGTCACCCATGGAGCCAAGCTGCAGGACTGCTAGGACCATTCATTCATTCATTCATTCACTTATTCATCACACTGACACCCAATTTTCACTTTGAATAACAAACCCTTGCCCAGTGCTTTTTCCTATTGTGAAATATTGTTTCCATCTGCCACCTCATTTAGTCTCCATGAAAATTTTGGGAAGAAGAGAATAGGTACATTACTGACAATCCATTCTGTAAAGAGATGAAGGCCCAGAGAGGTGACAAGGCTTGACAAAGGACATTCAGCTGTCAAGGCCACAGTGGGAAATGGACCAAGGTTCTGCTCATGATCTTGACTCCTTCCTGCTGGTCCTGTTGATGTCAAGCACTTTACAAATCCAGGATCATTCCTTCTTGATTCTCAGCAAACAAAACTGAATTAAATTTTTGTGTGTGTTATTTTAACATGACTGTTGGCAAAGAAACTCTAAATTCCAGAAGGGCAGAGACAATGAGAGCCCTAACAGTGTGGGGGCAGGTAAATGTATGAACTCTGATCCCAGACTGCATGCGTCCGAATCCTGATTCTGATACTTAATAGCTGTGGGACCCTGGGCAAATTACTTAACATCTCTGTGCTTCAATTTCTTCCTCGATAAAGAAAGGATAATAGCTATCTATAGGGTTGTTGTGAGGATTAAGTGATCTAATCCATGTACAATGCCTAGAACAGTGCCTGGTGCATAGTAAGGATTAGTTGTAATTATTATTTGTGATGTATCTCCAGCACCTAGCATAAGACCCAGCACATAAAAAATCCCTAATAAACATTTATTGGATTGTTGAATGGATAAAATACTTTCTGTAAAGAAGTAAATATCTATGCTCTAAGTATTATTAAATATCTATGCTTAAGTATTATTGGGCAAGGCAAAAGAATAGCTGAAGCTCTGGCCCCAAAGAAACTGGAGTCCCCCAGTTCCTTGCTCACAGATCCAGGCGGGAGGAGATTCGTGATTCCAGGATTCAAAGGCCTGTCCACCAACTGGCAGTAAATGTGACTCATGGTTAGAAACACAGGTTTTAGAGTCAGACACTCAAATTCAAGTCTTCACTCTTGCTCTGTCACTCACTGGTTGTATACTTACCTCCCGTACTTGCCTCAGTATCCTCATCTGTAAAATGGGAATACTCACACCTACCTTGAAGGGATGTTGGGTGGATTAAATGTCATATGCAGGAGGTGAAGCTTCCTGCACCTGGGCCCAGTCCACAGCCACAGGAACAATGAGCTTACAGGATCAACAGCAGCTCATCCTACGGGCCAACTCATTCTGTGCTAAGCATTGCTTCTACGGCTCTCTCCCTGTCAGGGGCTTTGGGGGCCTTCACCAGGGGTGGACTCATTTGTATAGCCCAGGCTCCACCTTCTAGGCCAAAAGGCTGCTATGAAAAGGCAAATCCTCTATTTGGCTTCAGCATGAACTGGCCTCTATGGAGGCGAGACAGCTGCTTGGGAAATGGGCTCCTGGGAAAGGTGGTCTCCAGAGAATCAGCTTAGAAGAGTTCCTTGCAAGCGCCAGTGCCAGCAACTAGCAGCCTGCGTGCAGCTGCCTCTGAGTCAGTCCCAGTCCCTGTGGTGGCTACAGACCCTTCCTTTAGTCTGTTTCCCCCACTAAGATCCCAAGGCTGGCAGCCTGTCCTGCCTATGGGGAGGAGCTAACATCCATCGAGCCAGAAGCGAATTCTTTGCCTCGTTTAGACTTCACAATGAGCCTGTGGTGAGCACTTGAATCTTGCCACACACCAGCCATGAGACCCTGGTCAAACCATTTAGCTGCCCATGTCTGTTTCCTTATCTGTGAGCACATGTTAATATCCTTGTTCATCAGACCCATTTTGCAGAAAAGGAAGCTGAACCATACAGAGGGAAAGGCATTGTGAAGATCATAGAACTAGTAAATGACAAAGCTGGAGCTGTTTGACTTCAAAGTTCCATGCATTCATTCACCCATCAATTACTATTTTAGAGCCTACCATGTGGTGGGCACTGGATTCATAGACTCTTTTTAAAAATATTCATATTATCAATTTCCCACTGCTCCTAAGATACTAGTATGCAAGGTAATTCAATTTAACAAAGACACAGCAAGTCCTTCTACGTGCCCAGGCACTGTGTGAGGTTCTGGTATAAAGGCTCACATTGAACCCTCATGACAATTCTGTGCAGTTGACCTTTTTAATGCCCTTTACAGATGACAAAATGGGTAATTCCAAGAGGCAAGAGAACGTGTCCAGGCTCACTCACGCAGCCTGGATGGACGCCTGTGCCCATCTGATGCCAAAACTCACTTCCTTCCCTTCCCACCATGTTGTTTCTTTCTCTCCAAGATGCTCTCATCTCCCCACCCTGGCCTGGCCCATAATGATGCAGCCTCTGGAAGTTCCCTCAGTACCCCTGGCAGAGGGTGTTCTCCATCCAGCAGACAAGGACAGCTGTCAGCCCTACCAGCCTGCGCCGTCCACACTGGATCTTCAGGCCACTGCTTCTCCCTGGCTCCTTCCACTCCCTGAACTTGACCCCAGGATGACAGACCTATAAAACCCAGAAACTTGTTTGCTTGTATCTTACCTACTTCCAAAAAGGATGTGAGGAAGATTAAGGAACAAAATTGCAGACCGAGGCTCAAAACACTGGACAAAAGCAAAAGCAGATGTAAAGGAGCAGGGGGTGCTGGAAGCCAGTGTTTGGAAGAACACTGTCTGGCGCTCACGGGGTATGAGGAAATGGGTGCTCTCACATCGCTGCTGGTAGTGAAAATAGACAGAGTGCGTTTGAAAGGCAGCGTCAGAGTGTGCATCAAGAACTTTGCCTCACAAATATCCACACTTCTAGGCGTCGTCATCCCAATTCCCAGGAAGACAGTCTAAGAAAAAAATTCTAAGCAAGTTCCATGCGATCTTACTTCTAATACTGAGACATTGAATACCGACAGCAAATCTAAGTGCTAACACATGGAAAGGGCTAACACACCACTGAAAACTAGAGTACAGCTATATCAGGGGTTGACAGCCTGTAGGACAAATCCAACTGCTAGCCTGTTTTTGTAAATAAAGTTTTATTGGGACACGACCGTGCAAACACATGGAAAGGGTGAACCTACCACTGAAAACCAGGGTACAGCTATGTCAGAGGTTGACAGCCTGCAGGACAAATCAGGGTACATGTGCAAGTTTGTCACATGGATATATTTTGTGATACGAGGTTTGGGCTTCAAATGATCTCATTGCCCAAGTAGTGAACATAGTACACTACGGGTAGTTTTTCAACCCTTTCCCCCTTTCCTCCCTGTCCCCTTTTAGGATTCCCGGTGTTTATTGTTCTTATTGTTGTGTCCGAACACATGTGTTTTATTTTTATTTATTTACTTTTTTTTTTTTTTTTGATGGAGTCTCACTCTATTGCCCAAGCTGAAGTGCGATCTCAGCTCACTGCAACCTCCGCCTCCCAGGTTCAAGAAATTTTCCTGCCTCAGCCTCCCTAGTAGCTGGGATTACAGGTGTACACCACCACACCTGGCTAATTTTTGTATTTTTAGTAGAGGAGGGGTTTCAGCATGTTGGCCAGGCTAGCCTTGAACTCCTGACCTCAGGTGATCCTTCCACCTTCACCTCCCAAAGTGCTGGGATTACAGGCATGAGCCACCGTGCCAGGCTGGAATACATGTATTTTAAAAAGAGAGATGCCTAGCTGAATATGCTCTGGGCATATTAGTGGCCACAGTAAAGAGGAAAGATGGGTTTTAATTGTCTGGCAGTAGGAGGGGACCAGGAAGCTAGGAAAGTCAAACTCTCCTGGCCCAGATTTTGGAGAGGAATTAGTCACCAGGGTCTTTGTTTCAAGGAGTTTCTGAGCAACACAATGGACAACTTTCTCTACTGTTCTGCAGATGTGCTGAGGTGTTGCCTACAGAGACAGCAAGTCCTGATTATTGGTTCTCTAACAATGTCAAAGAAAGAATGTTAAGCTATGGTTCTGTAAAGGCAACTCTCTTAGTGGCCAGGGTGACATAGGAGCTCAATTCAAGGAAAACATTGCAGAATTGTGTAGAAAAAAGCATCAATGTACCTAGCTGACCAGTGAGTTTTAGCCAGAGAATCTTTTCTTAGAAAATAACCCTTAAATTGCAGATCAGTGTGTAAGACAGATAAAGGCAAGGTGCTCTGGTGGAAGCTGAGCTGGATATATTTCATTCTGTTCCCCTCAGCTCCCCCGGGGCTGCCCTTTGAAGGGGTTCTGCAGGACCTCTGGGGCTTCTTGCAGCCCAGCTGGTGAACTGCTGCATTAGACCACCCCCAGGGCACCTGCTGCATCCCTGGTCTTTTGCCAAGTCGAGGGCACTGGCAGGAGAAGCAAAGGATACTCTGCTACCCACAGAAGGCAGAGCCATGTCCTCTAGAAACCAGAACTACCACAAAGGCAATGACAAGATTTCGTTGTGAAAATTAAAAAGTGCAACTTATGATTATGCTTCCATGGAGGGCCTTGGGTGCGGCAAGAAAGGACTTACTCTCTCTCAGATGGCAGTTCTGGAGCAGTTTCAAAGGCTCTTAAAAGGCCAATGCTGAGGCTCAAGTCCGGGTACTAGGACAGGTGAGGAGGGTCTCTGGTGGGTGGATACACCTAGAGGACAACTATGTGAACCAAGGTCTTGGATCCATTTTCATTCCAAGAGGGAAGAACAAGAAGCCTATTGGGAGCGGGGTGTAGATGGTACAGTGAAGTCACTAAGAGGGGGATCTGGGGTCAGATTTGAATCCTGCTCTTCTACTTATTACCTGTGCCCATGAGAAAGTTACTGACTCTTTCTAAACCTCAGTTTCCTCATCTGTAGAAAAGGAAAATGATAGCCATATATGATAGAGTTGCTGGAAGAATAAAATGATTTACTGCATGCCAAGTGCTTAGCACCTTACCTGCCCTAATGAATACATGCCCATAATGGTTTGCTATCTGCAGCAATAGACCTGGCCAGGCCGAACCCTGGCCTGTTGGGGTCAGTAAGCCTGGGGTTTGACCTTCAATTCATGCAGGCTTGAAGAAAGATTCAGGGATGTTCTGGGGCTGAAACCAGTAGCTGATGAACAGAAGACTTGTTAGAATTTCTAGAGTGACTGGGAGATGCCAGGAGGGGCCATCCCCCAGGTGAGTGCTCAGGGAGCCTCTAGAAGGATTCGATAGAATCCTCTACCCTATCAGGGTGACATTAGGGAGGGACTACCTTTGTGGGGACCTGAGAGAGTGCTCATGTGCCTCCCGCTCTGAGTGGCCAGCCCCATGCAGTTGAGATTGTGCACTGTTTACCTCCACATGGGAAGGCATGCCAGGCAATCTCTACTCTGTCTCTGGGTCAAGCACCATGTGCTACTGTGGTGGGCATTTGTTGACTTTTGCCCACTTGGCACCCCTTCTCCCCACTTTGGCAATAGCATTCTGATTTCATTTGGGGAAATCAACTCTCCTGGTGTTGGTTGACAGTGAATCAGGGCTTCCTGCTTTCTCACAACCAAGGGGAGGGCATGAGCCTGAGCCAGGCATCTCAGATGCTCTTTGCCAGGCCCAGACTCTGCGAGCTCATTCTTCCATCTCTGTGGCCATGACAAGACCACTTCTGATTAGTTCCTGTTTTCTGGTCCCTGGAGGGGCCCTGGATCCTTTTCTGAGTCTGCTTCTTCAGCCTTCCTGTCAATTCTGTAAGATTCTCATTATCCTTCTGATATAGTCCCTCTTTGCTTAAGTTATCTCAAGTCAGCGTATGTTGCTTACACTGAAGAGCCCTAATGGATTCCGAGAGGAGTAAGTCAAATTGTTTCCTTTGGCACAAAGGGCTATGACCAGGAGCTCTGGCACCAAAACTGCAAACAAGAAAACGTCCAGTTAAGTACTAGAAGCAACCCAGTAGCCATGTCACCCCCATGTCTTCTCTGCTGTCGGAGGCTGCTTTTCTTGGGGTGAGCTCAGAACTGAATGAAACTCCATTCCATTTTCCAGTGACTGGCTCATATGACTCAGTTCTGGCCAGCGGGGTCAATTACTTCCATTTTCTAGTTAAGGGAAGCGTTTCTCAGGGGTTCTGGGAAAGAGTTTCTTTGCTAATAAAAAGAGAATCTGGGGAAGACGTTCCTCTTCTGCACCTTCCACCACCATGTGGCACATGGCCCTGGACCGTGCCAGCCACCCATGGCCTTGGGTGATGACACTGCAGCTATGGAGGTGAGGCTGGCCAAGGGGGAAGCTGGAATGTGCCTGGATCCTGGATGTCTGGGCTGTAGGTTTTTCAGCTTTTGAACCATCCCCACCTCCACCTTCTGGAGTCAAACTCCTATTGCGTAAGCCCCTTGTAGTTAGCTTTCTGTTACCTGCAGCCCAAAGCCTCCTAATACCCAACCAGAGCTTTAAACCTGGGAATGGGCACCCCAGCAGCAGGCTAGGACAGCTGCATCTGGGTCATGTCAGGTGGAAGCCCAGAGAAAGGAGCATCCAGTGAGTGGGGCAGGCCTCTGGTGGGTCCAAGCAGGGCCATTCACAGGTAGGACAGAGGTAGCCTCCAGGCAGTAGCAATCTCTGAGGCCAGAAGAAAGGCAGTGTCATTTCCTGACAATCTTCCTTGTTTAGGGCAGGAACCCAGCCTGTAGCTTGAGGACACGGAGAACAGAACCCAGCCCCAAATGGGGTTTGGGTGGAATGGTGATCACCAGTCAGGGGCTCACTGAGGACTGGAGTTCATGTGGGGCTCTGGCTTTGCAGATAATTGGAGTCTTAGGCCGGGAAATTGAGGCAGAAAGAGGCAAATCCAGTTATGCCGAGTCATTGACATGGCAAAGTTTAGGCGAGGGTGCAGCTCAGTATCCCCCGCCCTCCACCGCCATCCATAGGAATGCCAGATGCAGAGTTCAGGGCAATCGGGCCAATGGCAGCCTCTGCTGGCCCACTGGGAACTAAGATTCTGCTGGCTTTAGCCAGGTTCAGCTCAGGTGATGAATAGGCACTTTGGAGGGACGTGTCTGGAGTCGGGCAGGGGGAGGTAGGGACTTTTGGTTAAGAACCCACTTCCACCAGGAGCTGAGAAAGCCCTAGGGAAGTTTCTAGCTGTGCCAATCTGAGTCAACATGCAAGCAACCCTAATGCCTGAAGAGAGCTCTACTCAAGTTCAAGGTGGTAACAGCTGGACCGACACTCTGCCCTCCATCCCATTCTTCACGCATCAGCCAGGGGATTGGTCACTTCCTCCTGCTGCATTTCTCATCTGCGCACTCTGCCTTTTCAGAGCTCCCACCTCCCCTCTCCTAGCACGGAGCCAAACCCGAAAATAGTCCCTGGGGGTCATTTTCAGGACTGGAAAGATTCTAAAAGTGTACCCTCTTCATGTGACCAAAAGGAAAACAGAAGCACAGAGAAGAGCAAGGGAGTTCTGTCATCCTGCTGTGTGACCCAGGGCAGCCAACACCATCTCTAAGGTCGCGCCAGCTCTGACATCCCATGGCTCTGCTTCAAAAAGACAAGCACATGTAAAATGGTCAATGAATTCTTCAGAGCCTTATGGAATGGCTCTAACTCTAAGCCCTCAGTGAGGGTCTGACTCTCCTCTGCCCCATCTCTGCTCTTCCAACGGCTGGTCCCCTGCGCCAACCGGCCAGTGAAGTCCTACCCCTTGCTCTCAGTCCAGTCCTCCCTCTCACAATGAGGGGCATCTAAAGAGCCCCCACCCAGGCTTCCCTGCCCTAATATTGTGTCCTGTGTCTAGAAACTATGTGCCTGTCTCATTCCCAAGGCCAAGCACCCACCTTATTCCTGGGCACTGGTGCTGTGTCCTGCCGTGGCCTCATACCCCAAGCCTGACTCCCCAGTCCCTGTGACTGTGCAGCAGTGGTCACCATAGGATGGCAGCTGATCATAGCTTCTTAAGAACCTGCTTCCTGCCAGGTTCTCAGCTAAGAATTTGACATGGATTACTTCACTGACTCCCCAAAGAGGGCTTTATCATGTAGTCACCATCGCTACTCTCATTTTACAGATAAGGAAGCTGAAGACCAGAGAAATCAACCAGCTTGCTGAAGGTCACTTGGCTGGTAAGTGGTAGCGCCTGGAAGACGACCTTGAGTCGGCCCTTTTCTCTGGACTCTCCGCTCTGTTGCAGGCCTAGACTGCAGTCCCCACTGCCACCCACTGGGCTGGCCTTCTAGTGCCCTTCCTTCCCTTTGCACACGATTGACCACAAGTTCCTGGCTTCTCTCACTTGGTAGCCCCAGGCCTATGGCTGGCCGTGATATCTCCTTCGGAGAGGAGGTAAGATTTGACAGGACCCAGAAGAACAGGCAGAGGGTATGGGAAGGCCAGGAAGAGGCCAGAAATCAAGGCTGGTGATTTGCAAATGCAGAGCCCACGACAGCATCCATGGGGTCTACTGGTTCCCTCTCTAGCTCGCTTACTGGCAGTTGCTGAGGTATAGCTTTCTGGTCTGATAGTGGCCAACCATCACCACCACCCAGCTGACACTAAGGAGCACAGTGAAAAAGCTTGAGTTTTGGGGGCCAGAGAGTCCTGTGTTCAGATCCCATCTCTGTCCCTTAGAAGCTCTGCAAGCTTGAGAAAGTCCCATGGGAAGGTGACCTCTTTGAGCCTTAGACTTCCCAGCAATAAAATGGGGTTGATAACACCAATCCTGCATAGCCTTTGTAAGGACATATGAAAAGCATTTGTCAAATGCCTGGCTCTTGGTAAAAGCTGGTTCCCTTTTATGCTTTTTCCTCATCCTTCTTGCTGCCCCTTGGAGCTGGCTATCTCCCGATGCCAGAGACAGGCTCTCTGTGTTGAGCGGCCCAAGTGGTTCCAATGATGCGCACCACGTGGCTGGCAGGGGCCCGAGCACACTCGGCACACTGGAGATAAATACAGGGTCCAGGCACCTGACTCTAAACAATGGGCTATTCTGGGGTTTTAATTGCTCATCAAAGGGAAGGCAGGCTCCGGGCGGTGACCAACCTTGGAGGTCAGGACATGCATTGGGGTGGCAAACAGGGCAGCAAACACACCAAGGTGCAGGTGCAGAAACACCAGCCGGCAGGTCGCTAATCCCAGAATGTCACTGAGGGAGGATAGTTAACAAGCCTCTAGGGTGATTACCCTCTCAGTGTACAAATGGGGAAACTGAGGTCCGGGGAGGAGAGCACTTCATTCTACTGCTTCAACAAGTACTCATCAAGCACCTGCTCCAGGCTGTGCTCCATGCTGTCCCTCAGCATCTCACTGTGTGAGGCAGAGACAGATTCGACACACACAGTTACAGTGCCCTGTGACAAGTGGCAGGAGAAGCGGGAACAGGGCCGTGGTGATACGAAGGAGGCATGCCGCCCTAGTCACACGAACCATTCATTCCGTAAAGATGCGCCCGCTGCTTGTGCGTGCCAGGCACTGCTCAGGTGCTGGAGACACAGCCCCGGACTAAGGCCAGGCCCTGCCTCTGTGGGGTTTCCAGTCTCCTGGCAGAGAAAGGCAGTAGCATAAATGAAGAGGTAGAGAATGTAATGTCAGGGCGTGTAAGTGCCGAAAAAGAAAGCAAAGCAGGGTAAGGGGACAGTGGGCGCCTGCGGCTGGCCGATGGTTTAGGCAGATGGTCAGGGCCGATGCTAACAGCGACAAATTAACTTTAGCACATGAGATGCGTAGGACAATGAAAGCTCTGCCCTTCTGAGTGAGGAGGGAAACCAGCGTCCTGAGCTGACCTGCCTCAGGGGTCTCAGAAAACCAGAAACAGAGCCACAACCTGTCCCAGGTCTCTTGTATCACAGGCCAGAGCTGGTCCCCTGCATGGCCTGGCAGCCCCTCCCTTCATAGTCACTGTTGCTCCCTCCATCCTCCCTGGGGGGAAGCAACAAGCTGGTGCCTTCCCAGGCTGGAGGCCAAAGCCACCAGGCCTTTTCAGCCATCACCTCCTTCCTGGCCAGTTGCCCATGCTGGCCTCGGGCAGTGGAGCCTGACAGGAGATCCTTGGTCTCCTGACACAGCGGGGCAGGCTTGTCTTTCCCTCTGCCACGTCCCACTGATGTGAAAGTCTTGGTGTTAGACCTGTCTCTTATACACATCTAGATGTGTATAAGAGACAGGTGCAGCAGTGGTCACCATAGGATGGCAGCTGATCATAGCTTCTTAAGAACCTGCTTCCTGCCAGGTTCTCAGCTAAGAATTTGACATGGATTAC
>NW_012107252.1:743380-787669 GCF_000951045.1 Mandrillus leucophaeus
TGGAGGCCAAAGCCACCAGGCCTTTTCAGCCATCACCTCCTTCCTGGCCAGTTGCCCATGCTGGCCTCGGGCAGTGGAGCCTGACAGGAGATCCTTGGTCTCCTGACACAGCGGGGCAGGCTTGTCTTTCCCTCTGCCACGTCCCACTGATGTGAAAGTCTTGGTGTTAGACACATGTGGTCCTTCCACTTCAGAGATGTATGACCTTGACACGTTCAGCAGAGCATTTGTCAAAACTGAAGGCTGGGCCATTCTCACAGAGCCCCTGGGAGGATTAAATAAAGTAAGACATAAAAGGCTCCCAGGAGCCTGTGGCCCGCAGCAGGCTTGGTAGGCACAGACACCTTCCACTTTTGCCGTGTCCTCCCACCCCCATCCGAGCCCCAGCCTGGAGCATCACTCCCTCTTCTGCACTCCCACTGCCCTGAGAGCACTTGTTTTCTCTTTCTGGGCCTGCTCTTTGTCCCTGAATAGGACTGCCAACTCTCAGAGAGCAGTCTCTGGCTTCTGCAAGTCCCTGAGCCTCCTGCCTGGGGCTCAGCACAGAGTCACACGCAGTGTGTGACTGCTCAATAAATGTTCTTCCACGCAGCTTCCAGCCAGGAAAGTTTAACTTGGAGAATAATGGGGCATGTGGAGCTCTGGATTCCCAGTCAGCCTCTTTATCAGCTAAATGACCCTGGGCAAGTTAACTTTTTATGTAAATGAGGACAATCACCCAATGCCCCAAGGTTCTGAAAAATTATATGGTGATTTTAACATTATTATTTCCATTATGGAATCATAGGTGGAGACAAGAGTCTATTAAATTTGTAACCTGGTACTACAGTCCCTCCCACAACATCCAGCCCCCTGGATGTTCAGCCTCTACTTGAACTCTCCAGTGACAGGGAACTCACTACCTGCTGGGCAGCCCGTGCCATGTGTTGACTGCTTCTGAGCATTAGAAACTTTGCTTTCTATTGTTTTAAGACCTGCCACGCTGGGCTCTGGAATGCAGGGAAATGAGTGGGTGATGAGCAAGCCTGGGGGAGGGGCTGGAGAGAGCTGCAGGATGATGGTGGGAGGGTGGCGGGGAGCTGACCGCACCCCAAAACAATGCTGCTGGTCAGTGGGCCACAGGCTGTCAGCTCCCCTTCCAAGAGAAGCTCCCGATAATGGTGCCTCCTCTCTCATGGCTTCAGAGCCTGCCAGCCCTTCCAGAAGACTGCCTCCTGCCCAGGGCTGCTCAGCAGCTGGACTGCAGGGGCCTGGGTTCTCAAGCCCTGATGTATGATTTATGACACCGATGAGCTCACCAGCTCAGGGAGGGAGGGTGATCCGAGGGGAGGCTGGAAGAAGGCTGGTTATGGATTTTAACCCTCTGATGTTACTGGCTGGGAATTTAACATCAATAATTCAAGGCAGTGGGGAGCAAGGGATGGGAAAAAAGCAAAAGGGAGAGGGAGGCGGGGACGGAAAGGGAGAAAGGAGGAGAAGAAGTGGAGGACGGGAAAAAGAAAGGAAAAGGCAAGGATGCATTTATTGAGTGTTTCCCATGGGTACCATGCCACCTTCGCCTCCTTTAGCTCATTTAAGACTCACTGAAATCTATGAAGCAGATATTGTCGTCTCTAATGACTGGATAAAGAAATTAATGCTCCAAGAGGAAAAGCAAAGGTTTCAAGGACAGCAGGGGGATGAGGGGATGGGATCTGGACCCAGGTTTGCTGATTCCAGAACACAGGTTCTTTCTACTATACCTTGACTTTAGAGGGTAGCCAGGTCAGGGAACACAGAGGGTCCCTGCTGGCTTCAGGACACCAGACCCCAGCTCACACTCTGGGGCTGATGTGGGGAGAGATGAGTCTGAAGGGCTTGGCCCCTGGGACAGAAACCAGCCACTGGCCTTCTGGACAGCACCAGAACTTTGTTGCTGAAGCTGAAAAAATTAACTGCTATATTTAAAAGCATTGTTCGGTTGCTATGGTAACAGAGGGGCTAAGAATAATATAAAAAGAAGATGATATGCCAGGTTGTCACTGGCAACCCAATTTTAAGGGTGTGTATGTATGTGTTTTAAAAGGAGTTTTCGGGGGGGAGGTGGTGAGGTTCAGACTGTCTTCCCCACTCCCTCTAGCACCATCTGCCCCAGCGACATGTCCAAGATGCAGCCAGGCCTGGCATCTCACTGGTCTGCTGGCGTCAGGGGAGCTGGCACACCCTGGCCCTGAGCCTAAAGATAAAGAAGGCTCTCAGCTCCCTAACTGCTGTCCCCTCCTGGCAGCCCCCCACTGCCTGGGCTGCTTCCTTCAGCTGCGGAACCCCAGCCGGAGGCACCTCTCAAACAGATGGCCCCCAAATAGCTTCTTCTCTCCGACCTGGGAGCTTTCAGCCAGGCTGGCAGACTCCCTGGGGACCACCAGGGAAAACAGATGGTCAGGAGAGAAGAGCAGGAGACAGATTTATTGATCCGCAGCCTGGATGTCAGGGATGGGAGGCAGCTTGGCAGATCTGGGCATGGGGCTGCCCTACTCCCTGACGCATCCTGGAGAGACACGCTAGGTCCAGCCTCGGTCTTCAGCCTGGGCCCAGGCAACCTGGAGGGGACCCACAGCAAGCCTGGGGAAGGTAGGAAGACGGATGGGGACTGTGGGTCCTCACATACCAGCCAGCTGTTTATCAGGGCTGTGATGGCAGCACCCATGGGAACCACGGGAAGAACTGGGTGGCAAAAAGACAAAATCCCCAAGGCAGTTTAGTGACATCCAAGGATAGGAAAGAGGCCTGGTATTTTTTTCTCTGTCATGGTCACACAATATGAAGGAGAGTTTTGAAATCAGACTGCTCTGCTGCATGCTGCCATGTGACCTCAAGCCAGGCCCTCAGCATCTTGGTGCTACCACAGGGAAAATGAGAGTGACTCTCAGGACTATGGTTGGGCTTCAATAAACTGAAGTTTATCAAACACCAGGCCTGCCTAGAATATCCTCAGCAGGCAGCCCCATCTGCCAGGAGAAACCTTCACCCTATCATTTCTCCATGCCAGGCCCAAACCGAAAGCCGCAGAGGAACTTGCACATATACACGGGGAATGAGACACAGTGAGAGGTGACCCGAGCGACCTATCATGCCTACAGTGGGCAGAGAACTCTGAAGGAAGAGTTTGAGGCAGGCCTAGAAGCAGGAGAATGGCAGGGTGACAGAAGCACACTCCATGTGGAGGAAAGGAGCAAAGGCTGGGGTGCAAGGAGCACAAACAGGGCTTGCTGAGGGCAGGTCTTAGCCTCTGAGGCCAGAACCTACCAGCAAGGCAGGCAGGGAGGAGAAGAGAAATGATCAGAGCTGGGCAAGGCTCAGTAGGGAGGCTGGCTGTGCTGGGTGAACCGGAGGCAGGGAGGCCCATGAGGATGCTGGGCAAGAGTCCAGGCCAGAGATAAGGGGGCTGGGCCAAGGTAGGATAGTGCTTTACAGCTTACAAGGTGTGGCCATGTCCATTACCTCGTTTATCATCACAGGATGGATAGAGTTTGCTGTTCCACCCAAGCTCTTCCCCCATCACCACCTACCAGCACTTCCCACAGGCTGGGGGCACCCACCATGGACAGAAGGAGCTACATCTAGATTCCTGAGCATCCCCTAGAAGTGGAAGAGTCCAGGAGAGCTGGGGGGCCCAGATGAGGGTGAGATCTCATGGGTGGGTGTGGTCACAAAGGGCTTCTTGTAGGAGGAGCAGTGGGAGGGCCCTCTGGACAGACAGCAAGGTTCAAGCAAAGCTTGGGGACAGGACAGGTCATGGTGCATGTTGGGAAACAGTCCCTGGACCCTGGTGGGAGAAAGCAGGTTGGAGATCCAGGCAGGGCTGGGTCACAGAGTGCCCTGAATTCCAGCTGAGAGGCTGCATCCTCCTGCAGGCAGTGACAAGCCATGGGGAGCTCAGAGGGGCTGGGGCAGGAAAGGGAGATGTGAACAGAGCCAGTTAGAAGCCAGGCTGCATCAGACACCACTGCCTTCCTCTTCTCTGTCACTCTCAGGCATGACTCTCCTTCTCCCCCGGCTATCTGAGTGCCAGCAACAGAAAGCAGGCCTCAAGCTGCACACACGTCGTAGAAGATGAGTATGTTTATTCAGCAGCTGCTCTTGCTTCAAAAGCACACAGCCAGCTCTGCCCAGGCCTTGGTCTGGCAGTCTCCTCTTTTTGGGAGAGCCAGTTGCCCTGTGTCCTGCTCTGAGGGCACACAGTTGTGACCTTGGTTTCCTGTGGTGAAGGCACACAGAGTGGTACCTGGGAGAAGGTTCTGGGTCTCGTGGGAGTTCAGGCTGAGTCAGGAGAGAGCTGCCCAAGTGGCTCAGCATCTGGGGACCAGAACTTGGGCAGAGGAGGATCCCACAGAGCTTGCATTTTCCCATACTCTTTCCCTTCTTCCCTCCAACCAATATTTGTTGAGTACCTACTATGTGTCAGGCACTGTTCTAGGTGGTGAATCAGACGAGAAGAAACTCCTGTCCTCTTAGAACTTAAATTCTAATAGGGGAAACAGACAACATTCAAACAAAGAAATGTTGTCAGGTAATGAGTCCTATGAAAGAAAATACAGACAACTTGAGAAAAGAAAGAGAAAGTGACCAGAGAAGGTGCTTGAGTTGAGGTGATCAGGGAAGGCTTCTCTAAGGAGGTGAGGTTCTAGGGGTGACATCTGAGCAAAGGCCTCAATGAAGTGAGGGAGCAGGGACACAAGGATTTCAGGCAGGGGGATGAGGCGGTACATGCAAAGGCCCTGAGGCAGGAATAAATCTGGTGTGTTTCTCTGACTCCTTATCTAGTGCTTTTGGGAAAAGAGAGGCTCAGGCAGGTGAGGTGACTTGCCTGGAACCATGCTGCAGATCAATGGCCAAGCAGGACCCAAGGGAAGTTTTCTGCATGTTTGTCCAGGGCTCGCCCACCAGGTATGGGCCACTGGGCACATTTCAGGCATGGGCCTTGGCCAGAGGATGGACATTGACTGTAGGGGAGGGTGAGTCAGTCATTCAGTCAACAAACAATGGCTGAGTGCCTAGCCCACACCAGGCTCTGACTGTACTGGGCCCTAGCACACAGCAGGGTACCCATGGATGGAAGCACATGTCCCCCTGGAGCCTGCATTCTAGTGGAGATCAGAGATTATGGGGATCATGGGATTCCAGGACCCTAGAATCTGTGGCCAGAATCTGGAAATCCCAGAATCAAAATGATGGTATCTTAGCATCCAAGGATTCGGAATCCCCCAAGCACGGCTTTTTCATATGGGAAATTGGCAGGGCCCTTCGGTGGCATCCAGCCCATTTTAACGAGGGGAGGAACCAAGGTCTGGTGCACTGAATGTCCCATATAGGGTGGCCAGTGGTGGAACCAGGGCCTTTGCCAAGGAGTCTGGGCTTCTGGAGCAGTGAGGTGAATATAGGCTTGGGCCAGACAGACTGGCTGTGGGTCTGTACCCCACGTTTGCTATGTCATGGAATCTTTCTAAACCTCAGTTTCCTCATCTGTAAAATGACACTAAGATGGCATCTACCTCAAATGGTTGTGGTGAGAATTAAGATAATCCATGTAAAGCGCTTAGCGTGGCAAATGCCTCCAACGCTCGCTGTTGTGCTGGTAATTATTAGTGACACTTCAATAACACAGGTATGAAGTGTTAGATGACAGAGATTGAACCTTGCTGGGATGGGAACAGTGCACCTGCCCCAGCCACTGGGCTTGGCATCCCACAGAGGGTCTGCCCAGGCGTGTCAGCTGATGGGAATAAGGGTTGTTTCACTCTCACCTCGCCACACACATAGTGTGTGTGAACCAGCACGAGTCCATTCCCCTCCTCTCTCCATCTCTCCCATCTTCCCATTCCCTCCTCTGTCTCTGTCTCTTTCTTTCTCTCTTACACACACACACACACACACACACACACACACACACACACACGCATGTGCTATAATTATAGCCATAAGACCTTGACCCAGCCCAGAGCAGTGGAAGCTGAGACCAAAGGCATTAGAACGAAGGCTCTAGTGGATTTTAGCTGAGGGGTCAAGGTACATGTTTTAACCCTTTCTCTTTGCTGGACTGAAACTAGGCTTGATGGACTAGGACCCACCAGGAGGTTGGAAGGGCAACAGCCCGTGGCCAAATGGGAGTAACAAGAAGCACATTCTTAATATGGTGAGAGATAAAGGCCAGCCAGCTGGAATTGAGGGCTCAGAGTGTGCTGCTGCAGCTAAAGACAAGAGGTGCACAAAGGACAACCGGGTATCCTGGAAGACTTCCTGGAGGAGGAGAGAGAGGAGCTTTGAAGGATGGGGAGGATTTGGCCATAGACTTTATTGCTGTATATGAAAACATCAGTCAAGCACCAAACCAAATAAAATCAAGTACAAAGGCACAGAGGCTCAAACTGTTAGGGTGTAGGATGACAGTGAAGCTCCTCTTACAGGTTAGATGGAAGTGAGACAGACTGGGAGGTGGAGCAAGAACTTGTTTTGCCTTCAGTTCTCACCTTTGCCTTGAACCAATGGTCATTCCTTCATTCATATGAATAACTCATCTATCTAAAACAATTTTAGGCAGCCCTAGTGAGCCCTAGTGAGTTTTCCTTCCCTTGGCTCAATTTCTCCATCTCCTAAATGGATTTGTCACTGACATGGAGAGGGAGACTGCCCAAGAGCAGAGGTTCCTAACTAGTGGGCAGCCGTTGGCTGCTCCAGACCACTCAGGGACATCCCTGTCCCTACCATGAAGTCTTAGGCTTATTGGAAAGCCTTGGGGTTCCTGAGATGTCCGTCTTTCTGGGGCAAATTCACAGTAACAGGGAGGGATGACACAGTGACCAGGCTCCAGAAGGAGACACACAGAGCCCTTCCTCAGGGTCACCTCAACCTCAAAGCAGCCCCAGTGAGACTCCCAACTCATGTTAGCACCAACACAGGGAACCACGGGGCCTTGGAGAAGTTCAGTGTCTTGCCTGAGTCCTATACCTGGTAAACTGGCAGAGCTAGGATAGGGAGCCCAGATGCTTCCTGGCCCCCATGTCCATGGAAACATCAGGCCAGGCTGTCTCTTGCCCTAAGTTGCACAGGCCAAGAATAGAAGCTAAGATGGAAGTGATTTATTCCCAGGTACATAAGGACTCCAACTGTGGAGCGGGGCTGGGGTCCAGCCACACACTGAGCTCCAGAGGCCCAGTTCTGATTTCAGCTGAGTGGCCCTACCAAGCTACTTGGCCCTTCCTACGTCTCCCCTCAAACATCCTCCATCTATGTCTCAGATGCCAAGAAGTCATCAGAGCAGGCAGGAAATTGCGTAATCAGCATGCTAAACCTGACGAGCTTAGGATACCACCTCTGAGTGGGCCCCCAGGGCCGTTCCCAGGCCCCAGATGGCAACTCTTCAAGGGGGCTAAAGAAGAAGGGAGATCCCATAGTTTTCCCCATTTGGGACATTCAACAAATAGAATGGTTTGTTCACAGGTTTATTCCATTTGGACACATCGGGAATAGCTTTGGGTCTGTCTAGAAAGAAACATGTTCATCCAGCTCTGACTCACCCAGTTCCAGCACTGAGTATCCTGCATTATTATTCTACCTTTTCAAAGCCTATTATGTGTGATTCCTATGGAGGAGTTGAGGGAGCTACAGGTGAGACCAAAGTCAGGCTCTGATGTCAAGAGGCTCCTAAGAGAAGAAATCAGAACCCTTGTGCACTGCTGGTAGGAATGTAAAATGGTGCCGCCACTATGGGGAACAGTATGGAAGTTCCTCAACAAATTAAAAATAGAACTACCATATGATCTAGCAACCCCACTGCTGGGTATTTATCCAAAAGGATTGAAAACAAGATCTCGAAGAGATATTTGCACTCCTATGTTCATTACAGCATTACCCACAACAGTCAAGATGTGGAAAAAACCCAAATGTCCATCGGCAGATGAATGGATAAAGAAAATGTGGTACATACATACAGTTGAATATTATTCAGCCTTAAAAAAGAAGGAAATCCTGCAATATGTGACAGCATGGATGAACCTGGAGGACATTATGCTAAGTGAAATAAGCCAGGCACAGAAGGACAGATACTGCATAATTCCACTTAGACGTGGTGTCTAAAATAGTCAAACTCACAGAAGTAGACAGTAGAATAGTGGGTGCCAGGAGCTGCGGGAAGGGGAAATGGGAAGTTGCTGCTCAACAAGAATAAATGTTCAGTTCAGCAAGTTGATTAAGTTCTAGAGACCTGCTGTGCAACATTTGCCTATAATGAATGATACTTTATCGTACACTTAAACATTTGTCGAAAGGTAGATCTCATGTGAAATATTCTTGCTGCAATTTTTTTTTTTGAGATGGAGTTTCCCCCTCTTGTTGCCCAGGCTGGAGTGCAATGGCGCAATCTCGGGTCACTGCAACCTCCACCTGCTAGGTTCAAGCGATTCTCCTGTCTCAGCCCCCTGAGTAGCTGGGATTACAGGCGCATGCCAACACGTTTGACTAATTTTTGTATTTTTAGTAGAGACGGGATTTCATCATATCGGTCAGGCTGGTCTCGAACTTCCGACCTCAGGTGATACGCCCACCTCGCCCTCCCAAAGTGCTGGGATTACAGGCGTGAGCCACTACACCTGACCCTTACTGCAATTTTTAAAAAGCTCATAAGCTAGAACAAGAGATGTAGGTATAGGTGCATAGGTTAATCAATAGTGCTAATAGCAAATATTTATATAATCTGGATTCTGCAGCAGGCACAGTTCTGAGTTTTTATCTGTATTAACTCACTTAACACTTGCAATGATATTAATACTATGAAGGAAGGATCATTATCATCTCTACTGTACAGAGGAGGAAAGTGAGGCACAGAGGGGTTGAATCATGGACTCACAACTGCCCTGCTGCTCAC
This sequence comes from Mandrillus leucophaeus, assembly GCF_000951045.1. Taxonomy (NCBI): domain Eukaryota; kingdom Metazoa; phylum Chordata; class Mammalia; order Primates; family Cercopithecidae; genus Mandrillus; species Mandrillus leucophaeus. The sequence goes on from NW_012107252.1 coordinate 752,280, forward strand.
AGGAACAGAGCTGGGATGGGAGCCCAGGCAGGCGGCTCCAGAATCTGTGCTCCTAACCCCACATGGTGCTGCCCACCGGTGCACAGAGCTGCCTTCCCTAACAGAGGTGTGCCCTGGGTAGCACAGAGGCTAGTGAGCATGAGCCGCTCCATCAGAGGGAGGGGCATGGACATTTTCCTAGAGGAGTGATGCTACACAGGCTCTCAGTGATGAAGCTCTCCATCATCTCTGAAGACTAATGAAGGCAGCCATAAACATGCCATGGGAGGAACTGAGAGGGCCTCTGGCCAAGCAGGCTGCCCCTACCACTACCCACCCCTGGGATCTCTGCCTCCCCACCTGACCCTAGCAGGGTCCTCTTCCTCCCTCCTGCAAGCTCCTGAAACTCTTGGTGTGCACCTCCTTTGCAGTGTGGACCACAGTCAGCTTTGTGTCTGCTGTAGGTTTGTCTTACCTCCCTCCAGTGCAGTTCTTGTTCCACCTCCCTTCAACTCTCTGACATCTCTAGCTCCCAGCACAGGCCTGGGATGTAGCTGGTGCTTGTGAAATATTTGTTGCATCGATATGAGTTTTCTACATATATCAGGGCTGGCCCTGGCTGGACCTGGAGATCAGGAAAATAAATTTGGCTGCCCTTCCTTCCGCCCTTCCGCCCTTCCTTCCTTCCTTCCTTCCTTTCTTCCCTCCTTCCTTTCCTTCCCTCCCTCCCTCCCTCCTTCCTTCCCTTCCTCTTCCTTCCTTCCTTCCTTCCTTCCTTCCTTCCTTCCTTCCTTCCTTCCTTCCTTCCTTTCTTCCCTCCTTCCTTTCCTTCCCTCCCTCCCTCCCTCCTTCCTTCCCTTCCTCACCCCTCCCCTTCTCTTCCCTCCCTCTGTCCCTCCTTCCTTCCTTCCTCCTTCCTCCCCTCCCTCCCTCCCTTCCTTCTGCCTGCCTTTCTTCCCTCCACTTTTAGCAGGTATTTATTGAGTATCCATGTATGTGGCAGGTGCAATGCAGCAGGACAGTCTCTATTCTGTGGCACTCACAGTCTAGTCGAGGATACGGACTAGCAAAAAGACAATTGTTGGTGAGATGCATTCTGGCATGAGAGTCCAGGGAGCATAGGAGCACATCAAATCCACAGGCTTCCACAGGTGTGGAGGAAGTAATCAAGGAAGACTTCTGGGAAATGGCATCTAAACTGAGACTTGAATATTGAGTGTGCATGCCCATGCATCTGTGTATGTGTGAGAGAAACAGGAAGAAAGAGAAAGACAGAGAGAGATGCATGTATGTGTGAGCTAGGAAGCAAGAGGTTAAGGCCAGAGCTTTGATGGAGAGAGGTAAGACCAGGTGGGAGATCCTGTGGGTCCTTGCAAGTTGCTCTAAAGGAATTTAGCATTTAACCCCAGAGGCCACGGGGAGCCATTAAAGGATTTTATTTGGGGTTTGACGTGACCAGGTTTGTTCTAGAAAGATTCCCCTGGTGCACTACGGGGAATAGATTAGAGGGGGCATGGTGGTGGCAGATAGAAGCAGCTACAGAAATCCAGGTAAGACAAGGCTGTTAGCAGTAGGAGTGAGTGGAAGGGACACATCTGCCAGATCTTGAGTCACATGATTTTCCTTGGGGGTTGGGGACTCAGGAATGAGCCCTGAGTTTGGGTCATCTCATCCCTTTCATGGGGCCCCTCTCTTTCCTGCCACCATCCCCATCCTTATCCCATTGTTGTAATGGAAAGTCATGGAATTCTTGGGGGAACTCCATGAAATACTAAACTTCTGGCTCCATCACAAGAACTGGGAACATTTTCACTAGCAGAAAATGCACCCATACCATAAAATCATACACACACACACACACACACACACACACACACACACACACACACACACAAAGGCACCATAAAAAATATGCTGCAAAACTCCATAGAATTGGCTGGTTTGATATTCCTCATTAATATTTGTTTGTTACTTGTACATTTCATTTTACTGCCTATGATCACTCATTAGCAGTCAAGCAGTAGCAAGTGCCCAGAGCTTATGAAAAGCCAATGGGAGAAAAGCAGAACACTGAGATAATGATAAGTAATAACTTTGTCCTTTACTGCAAATTGGGAAGAGATAGATACCAATTTAGTGTAGCAGTGGAACATCTCAGCACAGCCCTCAGAGCCCAGGGTCAGGGTTAGGGTTAGGGTTAGCACTCCCATAGGTTTCTCCTGGTCAAGGCTGGAAAGCAATCTATTTAACCAGATCATGGTAAGGAATGAATGACCACCAGAGTAGCTTAATCCCACCTGGAGGTAATGAATGACCACCAGAGTAGCTTAATCCCACCTGGAGGTAATGAATGACCACCAGAGTAAGTTAATCCCACCTGGAGGTAATAGCAGCTCGGCTTTAGAGATGGAGAGGAAGTAGGCTTTCCCAACTTCCTTCAAATGCCATAATCTGCCTGTAAACTCAGAGGGTAATACAGATGTTAGTTTCTCTTGGGATCACAAGGTCATGAGGGGTGAGGGGTAGCTCAAGCATGAATCTTCTTCTCCAGGTTTGCTGCAGTAGCTTGAAGTAGTGTCTTGGGGTGGACTCTGACATTCCCTTCCACCACTATCCACTGTCACCTTCCAAAGCCACTCCAAATGAGCAAACATAAACTCTAGGTTAAAAGTGTGCTTATTCTACAAATGCAGCTTCAAGATAAGTCTTCTGTATGCTCCCAGCCCTCACCAGAATACTGCTCCTGGGATCCTCCTCTGAGAACAGTTGACAAAGCTGGTTGGTCCCCTTAGGGAGAAAGGGGCTGGCCTTCACATGGAATTCCCAGGGCTAAATAAACAATCAGATGGGGTTTCCTTCCTGACCTACTACTGCTGCCAAGTAAAGTGAACAGAAACATCCACCACAGAAGACCATTCTCCAGATGAGAAAACCAAGGACCAGAGAACAAAGACTTGGCTTGGATCACATATGCAGGAGGTTCCTGCACATCTGGCCACACCTACCCTTTCTGGCTCTTTGGGACATACGATGGAGACTGGAGGCTTCCAACTCTGAGCTGATGCACAGGTCATGGGTGACAGGAGCAGCTCCAGGTCAGTGAGATGTGATGCATTAAGGTGCTGATACCATGGAAAAAACTGGGAGGTGTGAGTCCCTCCCCAGCCATCACACACAGGCCGAACATCTGGTCTGCACTAAGGACACCTGCCAAATCTCGCCTGAAGCCATGAGCTCCAGCCCAGGTGAGACAGCTCTGTTCCTTTGCCAGGCTGGCCCCCAGGCCCGGACCAGGCTGAGGTGAGAGTCTGGCTGGCGCTCCGCAGAAGCCTGTGAATGACTCCGGTTGTGCCTTCACACCAAGACAAAGAATAGCATCTCCCTCCTGAAGTTTCACAACGGTCTGCTTAGACTTTCTCACCCACAATCCCACAGCAACTCAGGGAAGAGAGACCAGCTGTTTGTTTTCCTAGTTGGCAGAGGAGGAAACTGAGGTTCAGAGTGGTCAAGTGACCTACCCAGAGTCATACAGCAAGTGAATGAGAAAGGCAGAATTGAAACCCAAGACTCAACACTTTCTACCATCTTTGAATGAAACAACTGACCCTAAGCAGGATGGGCATAGAAGAGGCACCTCTCAGGCTGTGAATGGCATCCCTGAATCAAGAACACTTCGGGACGTGCAAACACGCAGCTGGGCCCCTAACTGGTGCCACTTACCAGCCGATGTCTCCTCACTCCTGCCACAAGCCTCTCCCAGTCACAGGGACAAGGGAATGATGGTTCCTTACAAGGAATAGCTGTCGAGAGGCAAGAGAACAGACCTCTCTTTTTCCTGAATCACACTAGAGCCCAGGAGGCATGTTCAATCCTCAAGGGCATGTGCGGACCTACCTAATGCAACAGCAGCTTGATAACTAAGAATTCCCAGGACTTCCCACCTCCCAAAGCCCAAACTGTTGTCTGTGCTGATGGTAACTGCCTGCTCTAAGATGGATGGGCAGAAGCTGGGACAAAAGGCCCAGACACATTGGACTGATAAAGCAAACGGTCAGTGTCCAGCATCCGTATGGAAACTCCATAAAAAACAAGGGCCAATAGTCCTCTGTCCCTTCCTCCAGTGACCCCCAGAAGACAGGCAGGCACTATCAGATCTGCAGGCTAGGCTCAACAATGCTGGAAAACAGGTGTATTGTCCCCATTTTGCAGATGAGGACATAGTGGCTCAGAGAGATGAGTTGACCCGTCCCAGGGTCATTTTAAGACTCAAGCAGCATTACTTTTGGAAACCTCCCCGACATTCTATCAAATTTATCCCTTGCTGAATGTAATATTTTGCTGGAAAAAACTACACATTTAAAAAATAATTTTGTTTTTGAAATGATTTGCAGTGAGTAACCTGTAGGATGAATATCTGCTCTGATTTCTTAGCAGTCATTATAATCAGGAACCATGGCAAGGCGAGGCATGCTAACCCCCAAAGGGAAGGCTGTTTCTATAAAAACTAAATCACACAATTCATTATGCTTGAGTATATTAACTAATTATTAATTTTGATGAGCAGTTTACATATTTTGAAACCAAACCTTTTTCTTTTCAGGTCTCAAGTATTTTCATGAGCTCTCGGGAAGACACATGGGCCCATGGTGTCTCCCAGGTAAACCAAACCCGGGATGGACCTGAGATTTGAACACAGGTCTGCTTCCAAAACCAGGGCTCCTTCCTCAATGTCTGGCTGCCTTGTCTAAGTTGTAACAGGGAAACTATCAAATAGAACCAGCAGGCAAGCAGGCGTGGAAGGGGGCTGAAAGTGAGGCCCTTTGAGTAGCTGTTACAGATTTTCAGATGTTTGATCATAAACAGCCATGGCAGTGGGTGATGTTTACACACCTGCTCATGTTAAGTCCCACAGTTACCCCCTTTTGAGCGTGGAGGGGTTAGGAAACTCCCACTGTCTCATAGATAGCAAGTGGCCTCACCACGATTTGAACTGGGGGAGTTGGGCTCTGAAGTCCAAAATCTTAACTGCTCTGGGATACTGCTTCTCACACTGGAGCAGAAGGATTTGGGGCAAGTCTGGAGAGGCCCAAGTGCAATACTGAGACATCTAGAACAATAGGAGACAGGAGATCAGTCCTTTTGGGGATGGTCAAAGCTAGAGGACAGGTGTGGAGGCTGGCAGGTCTCAGCTGACTAGAGGGAAGAACTTTCTTTAAAAAAGCAGAGCTGTCCAACAATGGAGGGCTGCCCTAGCCTGAGTGCTGAGTGCCTGGTGGCTGGCAGTCTGCAGGGAAAATGATGCCTCTGCGCTGGGCCCAGGGGCTCCTGCTGTGGTAGAGGGCTGTACACACAGACTCCAGAGGGCGTAGCTGATAATCCTGTCTTCCTTTCTCAGAACCACCTTTCTATAGGCTTTGGTGTGTCAGTGCAGCAGGCACAGATGGCAAAGTCTGCCTTTGGCCAGGTGTGGGCCCCCAGTGTTGGAGGAGAAGACTGCAGGCCCAGGAGACTGAACTCACAGGCAGGTCTGGGTTTTTCTATGTGCTAGTTACTGGAGCTTCACGTGTGTTATCTCCTTCTCTCCTCACACCCTCTGAGGGTGGACTTCCTCCCATCTCACAGATGAGGAAGAGCCTGGGGCCCAGAGAGGCTAAGCAGGGAGCCTGAGGCTGCTTGGGCTCCCAGGGCCATCTGACCTCAGCTTCCCCTCCACAGGGGATGAAGCCAGGAGGCAGCCCCTTCCTGTGCCTGACCCCTGCCAGCTGGGAAACGTGCTCCAGGCAGGCAAGGTCTCTGGGATCCCAAGGTGGCAGCAGGCAGTGGGAGCTGAGCAGAGAGGAGTAGGGGTGGGCTGGGGGGACACTGCCAGACGGAAATGAAAGTGGCCTTGAGAAAAAGGAACGAGGGAAGAAAAGCAGAAACTAAAACAAGTGACAAAGAAAACGAGAGTGTCCAGAGGAAGTGGCCAAGGGGCGCGGCGCCGCCGGAGGAATCCCCCGCAGACCGGTGTTTCCTCTCTTCTCAGAGGGCTCGGGGTGGAGGACCAGCTGACCAACTGCTCCGTCACTTTGGGCCAGAGGCAGCCCGGGTGACTTTGGCAAGCACAGCCTCATCCCGCCAGCCTAGGAAGGAGCACCAGACGCAGAGCCCCAAGCCCTGGGTTGGAGTCATAGTCAGCCACTTCCTGCTGGGTGATTCTGGGACATTTATTAGACCTCTCTAGTACTCAGTTTCCTATCTATAAAATGGGTATAACCATCCTGAGCCCACCACACTGCTGGAAGGATTTCCTGAGCCAAAGCCGTCATCCAGGGCCTGATGGGTGCACGTTGGGGTGAGGTGGGCTGTGCACAGAGTGGCAGGGTGCACCTTCAGGATTCCCAGGGAACAGACAGGGGGAGCATCCACCGTCTTATTGCTTGAATAAGAATGCCTCAACACTTGCTGGTCCTTAATCACCCTAGGCTTTATCAGGCCTGGGAACAAAGGGCTGAATAAGGGCCAGTCTATTCCCAATTCCAGACTCTGCGTGCAACTCCAGCTCCTTATCCCAGCTCTCTCACTTGGTATCTGTGTGACCTTGAGCAAGTGACTTGACCTCTCTGAGTATCTTTCTTCACCCATAAAGCTAGAACAATAAGCATATCTGTCTTCTAGGTTGCAGGGATTAAATGAGACCACACTCAATCCAGAGCCAGGCACAGGCACAAATTCCTCAGTCCCAGCCCAGGGAGTGCCCAGCTTAGAGGGGAGCTGGAGTCCAAGGACATGAGCAGGCTGTAATGACAGACAGCACCCAGGCCTGGGGCACTCAGTGCCGGACAGGGGATGCGGGGCTGGTTCTGCCAAGGCGACAGAGCAGGGGGAGTCGGGGGGGTGAAATGTAATCCCAGGGGGAGAGCATGAGCAAAAGTGCAGAGGTGGGGCCAAAGGCGATGTGCTTGGGAACCGCAGAGGATGGATGAGGCCAGACTTGTTCTTAACCTACAGCCCCACAGACAGTTCTCAGACTGGCCCTGGAAGTGACACGGGCATGCCACTGGGAATGCTACAGTCAACTCTTAATGCAGGGCTGGCTTCTAGGGTCAGCTTCTACAGCCAGACTTGCCTGGGCTGCAGTTTGTCTCCAGACAGACGCGGGAATTCCCCCAAGGGGCGGGGATGGTTCTTGTGAACTGCTGTGGCCTGGGACTGGGCTTAGGGTACAGGCAGCTGCTGTGGTGAAGGTGTCAAAAGGCACAGGCTAGGGTCCCAGAGAGGTTTAGGAGGGGGTTTCTCTGCTGGGTGTTTGCTCAGTGCTGGATGCTGGGTGCTGAGGGCTTCATTTGCATAGAGAGAGCAGCTGCTGTCCCAGCCGCACTGCTGCCCACAATCTCCACGTGGCTGCAATCTCGCTCTCAGTCACCATCTCCCACATGGACTAGGGGTTACCCAGACTGCCTTGGCCACGTGCTTCCCCCTACACACAGCCATCCAGGAACAACCAGAAATCAGACTACTGTCTCCGCCACCCTCAGGGGTTCCATTCAGGGATTCCACCTCCCAAGGTGGCTGTGGGAATAAAATGAGATCCTGGGGGAAGCAGAGAGCCCAGTGCACAGGGGTGATCAGTAACTGGCAGCCCCTTTCCCTGCCTTTCCCTCTACTTCCAACATTATGTTGTGAAGAACAGGGCAGACCGGGGCCCATGCTATCCCTCACCCTGGCTCTGTGACTTAAGGCAACTCACTCCAACTCTTTGCACATCAACTGCTCATCTGCAAAACTGGCAAGAAACTGAGCAGGCACTGGCTTTCAGGTTGGCAAAGCTCATCCTCACTGCCTCACTCCCTCAACTCTATGTCCAGGACCATGGCTTCCCAGGGTTCCCAAACTTGCTGTTAGCAAAGGACCTGATATCCGTCACTGACCTTTTATTCTGAATGGGCCCCCATTGACTTTAAAGATGGAATATTCTTAGAGGAATTCTAATCTCCTTTCCAACTCACTACTTGTTTTACAGAAGGAGAAAGTGAAAAGAAGAGAGGGAGAAGGGCCCTGACCGAGGCCACCAGCTTGTAAGTAGCAGGCCTAGGTTTGGGATCAGGGCCTCCTGAAGGTGACAGTCCTTTTAGCCATGTGTCCCTATTCCTCTAGTTACGTCCAGTTAACTGTAGGTAACCCAGCCCAATTTTTGATTCTGTGTTGAAAGGTGTGAGGTGCTGGGGCCGGGAAGAGGTGTGTTCTTGCTCTCAACGTGAAGTGTCATGTGAGTTTCCAGTTCCTTCTCCTCTACTACCACTCTGGACCCTCACACCAGCCCAGGGAGGGAGACAGGAAGGGAGGCAGAAGGGCAGGGCAAGGAACACTGTGCCTGTTTTCCAGATGGGGACACGAAGGCCAAGAGAGGGAAAGTGAGTCGGCCAAGGTCCTCCAGCCAGTCGGGGTTGAGCGTGTTTAACCTTAGGAAATGTGACTGCAGAGAAAGGGGCTTTCATCTTCCCATGGGAATTCACCTGCTTTCCAACAGGGGCCCTCAAGAGACTAGGCAGGCTCCTCTTGCAAAGGATTCCCCTTTGTCCATTTGAGAGGCCTCACCCCAGGCTCTAGGAGCCGACATGATTCAGCTCAAGGAAGCCTCAGTATGAAGTCTTCCTTCATACTTCCTCCCTCCTGGAAGGGAGCACCAGGAACCTGGGCCTCTGCCCCTCACCTGTGGCCTTGAACAGGTCACTTCTCCTCTCAAGCCTTGGTGTCCTCCCCTCTAGAGCTGAGGGGGTAAGGGGTAGATGAGCTGATCCTTCAGTTTGCTGCTCTCCTCGACCTGGAAGTGCTGGGCCTGCACAACCCTGCATCCCTGGCCCCAGTGCTCCCAGCCCCACCCTGCTCCAGATGCCCAGTGCCTGAAGAGCCAGCTCCCTATCAGCCCTCAGTCCTGGGGCAGAGCTGGGCCTGGCAATGCTGGGGGAGACCCTGGAGGGGGACATCATGGGGCCAGCAGGGGCATGCTACAAATGCAGCAACTAATGCACCAGGGGCGCCAGGGTGCAATCCATCTGAGCAGCTCTTTCATGCTCTTTGCACGTTAATAATGCATGGGCAGCCGGCGTGGGGGCCATCACAGGCCCGAGGTCAGGTGGCATTAAGAGGCCTCTAATGGTCCTGATTATCTGGGGAAGGCTCCCAGTGGGATGTGGGTAGCATGGGCAGGAAGCCAGGATTCCGGGCACTTAGACCCCACAGGTGGGAGGCTGGGGGGTGGGGCAAGAGGACAGCTTCCATAGGCCAGGGCCCTATGAGGGGATCTAATGGGGCTAGCTGAGGTTTCCTGCAGGGGGTGAGTTCGTTTGTGAAGAGGAGCAAGGACACAACTCCCACAGCCAGATCACAAAGAAAATGGGAAGTCAGAAACCCAGGGCTGAGTGAAATCTGTCAAAATCTCTTCTCTTTGGCCGCTCTGACCAGTGGCTCTGCAGCAAGTGCCTCTAGGGACAAGGAACTCACTACCTCCTAGAGTGACACATGCCCATTCTTTGAACAAGTGTGACTGCTGGGAAACAGGTGTACTGTGTACAGCTGTCAAGAACGCAAATGCCACTGAGTGTTGGGGGCATGGGTAAGTTGGAAAAAGGGGCTGTTGTGAGAGACAGAGATGCTGGGTTCTAATACTGAGGATTCTCCTTGTCCTCAGGCAGCTCCAGAGCCATCAACCTGGCCAGTCTTCACAGCCTACCCCAGTGGCAGACCCCCTGAATCCACCCCAGGGCCCCAGTAAGCCCCCATGAACCTGTGAACTTTGCATCTCTGTGCTCAACACTCAGGGCGAGCAGTCCAGAAAAACCAACCCATGCACAGTAGGTGCTGGGGGTAGTCAGGCTTCAAGATGCCTCCAAATGGTTCTCATCTCCGAGTATTCACACTGAAGGCAACTGACCTATGTAACTAACAGGATGTCATAGGAATGACAGGCATGACTTCCATGGCTAGGTCACTCAAACAGCCAATGGAGATGCCCACTTGGGGAAGAATGGAGGTCCCCTTCCAACAGTCAGCTTTGACATGCCAAGCCTGTGAGGGAGCCAACCGGAAAGGGGGTCATCCAGCCCCAGTCAGGTCTTCTGATGACTACAGCTCTGGCCAACTCCCTGACTGCAACCTCATGACAGACCTTGAGCAAGAACTGCTCGGCTAAGCTGCTTCTGAATTTTGACCTACAGAAATGTCTAACGCTTTAAGAAGCAAAGTATGGGGTAATTTATCACATGCAATAGATAACAATAGATAACAATAGTAGCCTTGGCGTGGGGGGTGACAAAGGCCCTGCCAGAGTTGAGGACTACATGGCTTTGTACCCAAGCCACCCTCACCCCGGCTGGAGCCTCACGTCTCAGGATGCTCTTGCTGGGCTCTGTGCCTGGGCTGACCAACTTCCTTACACAGCTCTGCCTACTCCCCATCATACAGCACCTGGACCGTGACACTCTACCCCCGAGGACCAGGCCTGCCTTCCCCCAACAGAACCCTAAGCACTTTGAGTTACAGTCTTCAGAGGCTCTCTTCTCTAGAGGGTCCTGCAGTGATCAGATGGGACTGGGAGCAGGTAGGAGGGTAGAGGACACCAGGTTTCAGCCCCTATGGGAGGCAGGAGCATCCCCAGCCTGCCTAGTCCCCAGGGTCTGGTTCACCCATGTCCCTAGGACCCAGTCCTGGGCCTGGTACACAGCAGGTACTCAATACATGTGCATAGAATAAATAAACCAGCAGACACAAAACTCCATCCTGCAAACACAAAGCAGTTCAGAGCACACTGGGAAATCACATGGAGGAAATGTTCTGGCCATGAATTTTCATGCTGGTCCCTGATAATCCAGGTCTTTTCTGTCATTGCCCCCAGGGACTGCTGGCATCTTCCCGGCTGCACTGGGCAACACTCCATATGGGGCTGTGCTAAGACAAAGTGACAGGGTGGAGGGGGTGGGGAAGATGATAGTACAAGCAGGGGCAAAGCCAAGGGATGGGATGTCCTTGGATTCTGAAACCCAGGTGCTGACAGCCGATGTCCAACTCTCAGGTACTAAGTGGTAATTACTGTGAAAAGCAGAGAGCTTGACAGTGGAGGATGTAGATTTCACCCAAGGCCTTACCTTGAACCCTCCCCCAGTCACATCACAGGCCACAGGACTTGTGGGAAGGGCCCTTAGTGGCCATCCAGCCTCTCCCTATATCCAAGAGGAAACTGAGGCCCAGCCAGGAGCCAAGACCCTCAAAGCTCACCTGAGAGTTGGTGGTGGAGTTAGAACTGGAAGCCAGAGCTCCCATCTCCTATTCTGTCGCTCACCAAACATGGCCTGGCTCTTGGGGCCTTGCCCTGGGAAACAAGCCTGTGCTCTGAGGGCCCGCTGTGGCTGAGTGACTCTGGGGAACTGGTTCTGCAAAAGAAAGTGCCAGGCAGGAAAGTGGAAACCAAGGGACTCTGGAAAGAGGACAGGGATGTGGGGAAGGCTCTAGGACAGGCCTCCCTGGCTTCTCACTCTCTTTGTCCCCCTGCCACCTTCTCAGAAGCACTCTCAGCATCCCAGGCCCGCCTCCAGCCCAGTCCTCCTCCCAGGCTGTTCCTCGGCTCTCAAGGCCTCCGCTCCTCCAGGTGTCCCACTCCTCTCAACCTCCAGCCCCCACTCTGCAGCCCGGGCACAGAACTCACACTCCCCGCCCTCTCCCCCAGCACAAGCTCACAGTCCCCACTCCCTGGTCCATTCCCCTTCCTGCCTGGCTGCTGTGCAAGGTGCAATTCAGCTCTCATCCCCTCCTCACTCTATTCTCCATGCCCCCAAATCTGCTGCAGTTCCCACCTCACCCCTCCTGCCCTCTCCAGCCAGTGAGCAGAGGCTGCACCCACCAGGCCTGGGGTGGGCTCTCTGAGGCTCATGTGCATTGCAGCTATCTCTGCTGCATTGAGTGGATGGTGCCTTTGGCTTCAGAGCCCCCTGCATCTGAATTGAGTTGTCGCCACCTATTCTAATTGTGTTACCTTGGCCAGCTAGTAAACCTCTCTTTTCATCTGAAAAATGGAGCGGACACCTCCTGCACAGGTGAAATTAAAGAACCAGCTGGCACACACATGGCCCAGCATTTGGCCCAGGGAAGGCGAGAGATAGACATGCATTCAGTGACTAGACTAACTAGGCAAATGTTTCAGCCACCCCCTCCCATGCCCAGGGTCCAGGCTGGTGTTGAACATAGTCAATGGCCACTAAGCATTTCACTGACTGATTCCTTCTTGCTGCTGAAAGGTGCTCAGCCAAGAAGGATGGGCCACTGGGTGATTTAGAAAGGCCCTTCGGGCTGCCATGGTGGAGGGCAGTCTGGGAAGGAGGGGGCAGAAGCCCAAAGACCAGAGAGGAGGTGGCTGCAGCTCTGTAAAGGAGTGGAGGGCTGGACAGGTGAACTGGGCAGGAGGAAGTCCAGTCAGAGACTCAGGAGCAGGACCCACAGCAGCCAGCCCCAGGGCAGGAAGGCAGTTGAGGGTGGGGACAGAATAGAGGAAAATAGCCACCGACGTGGGTGGCTGCTTGATGCCACTGGGTAAGACGTGATCTAAAGAGGAAAGGCAGGTTCAGGGCTGTGGTCTGCATCAGTGAAAATGATGAAATGAGGAATTGGGTTTTTGGAGTGTTAAGAGGGTGCCTACAGGGTGTTCAGGGTGTTGTCTGTGGGGTATAACGTTTGTGACATCAAACACATCCCTCTTTCAGCGCAAAGATAGTGCCCCACCAACATGCTCCAGCAACAGCAAATCATTTGCCAGGACCATGACTTTTTTCAAGTAATTTATGTGCTTCAACACATTTGTCTTCAACAAGCCTTTGCAGAAGGCACTATAACTGTCATCTCCATTTCACAGATAAGAAACCTGAGGCTCAGAGAGGTGGAATCATCTTGCCCAACAAATTATCAACAAAGCAAAAATTGGAGTCAGTTGCAAATAATTTCTATTGAGTGCCTGCGGTTTGGGAGATCTCTTCCTACATAAGGGCATGTAGAACTGTGTCTAGCACACAGCATGCATATTAACACTCACTCTGATGGTGACGATGGTGAAGAAGATGATGACGATGAAGGTGATAGGGATAAGGATGCACTTCTCACATCTGATTGAATCCATTCGACAATGCTAGGAGGAGGAGGTGAGTCCCCCTTGACTACAGGGAAAATGAGCCACAACAGTGTGGGAGTTTGTGGCAGTATGAGGGCTGAGCTCAGGACACAGAGGTCAGTGTCACCCACAGCTCATTCACTGCTCTAAAATAGAACCATATAGGCCCTGCTCACTCTCTTCCCCCAAATTAGCAACTTCCTACCACTCTGCCTTTCTCCCCTATGGCTGGCATGCTGGAGTTATGTCTCCAGCCTGGAGATTTGGGACTTAGGCATTGCTGGGGAATTAAACCCTGCTCTCCTCCTCCGCCAGTGCAGGCAAACTCCATGACAGGCGGATGGAGGATGTCTGCCTGCTCCCTGGCCACCCACGTGCTATCTAAATTCACCGCCAGACAAAGCCGCCTCTCGATCTTGGCGCCTCCCTCCCTCCCTGCCATTCATGCGCTGAGAGATTGCATTTCCAGTAAGTGGAGGCTGGAGAGAGAAGCAAGCAAGCAGGAGGGTGGGGGCGCTGGAGGAAGAAGGAAGAGGAGAGAAAAAGGCAAGAACACTGAATCAGGCCCAAGACTTAGCCCCACCATCAAAGTGACAACTCATTAAAAAAATGATTTGTGGGTGTGCGGGGGAGACACCACCTCTGAAGAGCCACCTTTTCCATGCTCAATGAGGCGGCATCTGCAGCCAGTGCCTGCCCAGGGTGTCTGGGAGCCAATGGTTATCACAACAGCCCTTCACGCTCCCACTTAGGAAGTAATCTCGAGAGTTCCAACATTCTGATCCCTCCCCACTTTTAGAAGCAAGGAGTGCCCGGGCTTTATGCCTCCATGGCATTCGTTCTGGGGGAAATGAACAAGAATCCAATATTCAGTTTCCAGTTGCATTGCCCGTGGTGTTCAGATCTCTCCCTCCTCCAGAGCCTTGGCAGGTGCATTCTCTGTCCATAAGAAAACAGACCAAGCTCCCTTGACAACCTAGGGATGCTTAGCTCCCCATGGAAGGGGTTGAGAGGCCAAGAAGGGTGGGTCCTGGGGCCCTGGCAAAGCTTCCTGGCTTTGGGAGAAGGGAGGTAGAGCCACTGCTCCCCTAATTCCTTCTCCCACAGAAAACAGGCTCCCCAGGTAACCTAAGCAGGGCTCTTGAGAAAAGTAGCCATCCTGGGTCCTGGCTTTCTTGTTTGTTAACTGAGAGGTCTGCATCACATGCCACCCTTCCATGCCCCAGATCCAGGGTGAGCACTCACTGTGGGCAGACACACGCCAAGGAACCAGGGCATGCATTTCTGGCTTCCCTCCACAAACTTCCACTGCCTCCAGACCCTGTACTGGATGCCCAGGGGGGTTAAGGCACACAGATGATCATGTGCGTCCTAGGTGGCTCAGAGTCCCAAGGAAGAAACAGATGGAGAGCAGAGGCCCCATCGTGACCGCGGCAGCATGGTGGCCTGTCAGAGGGATGTGGCCTAAAGGAAGTGTTGAAGGACCAGGAGGAGTTCTGGCTCTTTCTTTACCCAGAGAAGCTCAAATGGTTGGCCAGGGCACTATGTTCACTCCAGGGCTGACTCTTCAGGCTCCAGCCATCATCCACCCTTTCTTAGACCCTGGCGCCTACTACTCCCGCCCCACCTCCAGGCACCAGCCACAAATAACGTTCGAGACCTTCTCCGCCCTTTCCTTTACCTGCTGAGAAACATGGCTCCCCTCATTCCCAGCCCACCAGTGGGAGTGCCCACTCATGAACATAGACTTTTGGATCTGACTGACTGGGGTTTGAAGACCAGTTGAGCCACTTACAAGCTACATGGGCTCAGAAAAGCTGCTTAATGTATCTCAGCCTAGTTTCCTCATCTGCAAAATGGGATGAACAGTACTACTGGCAGGGTTGTCTGGGGGACTGATTAAGATACTGTGTGTGCAAGCAGGCACTTGACCGATACTCTTGCCATTCCCACTGCCCGTGGTGCCTCCAACCCCCTACAGTCCCATTTTTTTGTGGCTGGCTGTGGTCATCCTTCATATCTGAGATGAGACCTCCATCTCTGCCATGAAGGGTCCCTCACTCTCCAAGACTGGAGGTTCAAAGCATCTGCGTCACCAAAGGGCTAAGTATACCCGTCACTGGGTTTAGTGTCCTGGGCTACCATGGCCCATTGAATCATCTGTTGTCCCACCAGCTGCTAACACCTGAAAAAGAGTCTTATTTGCAGTAACTCATTTGCTCCTTAGCATCCTTGGTTTACAGATGAAGGAATAAAGGCTCAGAGAAGAGAAAGGACTTGCCAAGGTCACGTGGTTAATTAAACAGAAGGTGGGCTGGGGAACTCAGTCTAGCATTTTTGTGTAAGAACTGTGTTTTAATAAGGGTCATCAACCCAAGGCCTTGGTGACAATGAGGACCTCAGGCTCACGACAAAACTGGGCAGGGAGATATATTTGGAAAGGGAGATTTTAACGTGGAAATGGCTTACAGATATTTGTGAGGCTCTGAGGCCCTAAAATATAGCAGCTGTCACTTAACCTGTTCTGGCACATCCCACATGCCAGGCCCTGTGCCGGGGCCTTTCCTGCACCTGTTCTGTTCTGTGTCACTGAAATCCTGAAGAAGGATATGGATCCATGCCATGTCTATAGAGGACCATGAAGCTCAGCCATGTGATCTGTCCAAGGCCAGAGCTGGTGACGTTGAAACTCAAATTCAGCATTGGCCACCTCTGGGGGGGCAGGGTCCTCTTCCATCCTGTTCTGGCCAGCTCTGTGCTGCCAGTGGGAGGCACCCCCCATGTGGAGAAGGCCTGCCCCAGGCCTTGGCCTCTAGGAAGGATGAGCGGGAAGCAGCATCCCCGGAGACATACAGACATGCTGCTGGGTCTCACAAATTCTGGCCAAGCCCTCGGACTACACAGAAATCACAGGCACTGTCGCTGAACCAGTCCTCAGAAATCAGTAAAGCCCTGGGTTTCTCAATCCAGGTGGTAGCCTCAGCACGGAGCCACGGGGTAGCGGGGCATCTTCTCAGACCATCAATTCTACTTGGAGATGTAGGGAAGAAAACAACTTAAAAATTCCTGAAGTAACTTTTGATATATGCTATGGCATAAGAACTTTTAAAACTCAAAGAAATTCATTGACTCTTCTCTGTGGAAAAGCTTAAGAAGTTTTGAGCTAATCCAACCCACCCACAAAGCAGAAAGATACTGGAGTCCGAGGCGTCAGGTGACTTGCTCAGGTTCCCACAGTCCGTCAGCTCACAGGACCTGGACTCAGGCTTGGAAACCAGTGGCTTTGTGGTCAGGAAGCCCTGGATTCCAGTCCAAGTTCTGCTGCTGTGTAACTGTGCTGCTTTGGCTTGATCAATTCCTTTCCCCGTGTCTCAGCTTCTTCATCAGTAAAATGGGGCAGCCGTCTTGGCAGAATGTTGCGTGAATGCTATAGGGATTCCTGGGCCTACCATAAATGCCCACCTCCCTGTCTGCCTCTCCCCACAAACAGGGTAAAGAAACCTGTGGAGAGAAAATTCCCACATAAGCACTCAGATCCCCAAGAGGGTAGATTCTAAAATCTTTTCTCCATTGGTAGTGAACCATGGCACCATCAGACCACAACATTTCACGTAGTTTCTGAAATACATCATCCATATGAAGCTATTATGCTTGGAATCATCTCACAGTCACCGGAAGGCTGAATTCCCTCGGCCACCCACTGCTTCTTGCGGAGGAAACAGAAATGTCTGAAAATAGAACGTGAATCGATGCCCGCGACTTGCTGCCGCAAAGTGTGGCAATGCCCAGGGAGCCTGTGCCGCCTCTACCCTTGCACAGCCCCAGACAGCGGGGGTTTCCGGGCAGCCTGGAGTAGGATTTCGACATCTCGAGCCGGAGGTCACGTGCACAGAGCAGCCGGTGGCAAACGGGGAACTCCAGGAAGCCAGGCTGTTTCAGAGAAGTACTTGGAGCTGGGGGGCATTTAGGCAGGAGTCGAGTGAGGTCAGAGGGTAGGTGGCAGCTGTAGGCCTAACTTGCCAGAGAGGGAGGCCCAGTCTCAGTGGGTCACTCCTTCCAGGAGCAGAGGAACAGCACGACAGCCCAGTGGCAGCCGAGTGACCGCCCACCAAGCACTGGGCACTCGCAGCTCTCTTTGCAGATGGGAAAACTGAGGCTCAGGAAGGGTGAGTAATGTGTCCCCAGGAGTTACCCAGCTCGGCAGACAAAAAGTTGGGGTTGCCCCCACCCCCTCTGCCTCTCTTGGAAGGAAGTCTTGGCTTCCTTAGGCCCTCCTTCCACTCCACCCACTGTACCCACCCACCTAACATCTACCAAGCACGTCTCAACCCCAGACTCCCAGTATCATCTTGTCTGCCTGCAGATAACCCTGTAAGACAGGCAGGGTAATCATGCCCACTTCACAGATGAGAAAAACTGAGGCTCTCAGAGACCACGTGACTTGTCTAAGGCAAAGGCTCAAGTCCAGACTGTCTGGCCTACCTCCCCAGTGTGCTTCAGAAGAGAGCACTAGTAACAGCACAGTGGCCATGACATTCCTACATGACAGTATTTTGCATTTCCAAAGTGTTTTCACTGCCACCGTAGCACCTGGCCATGAACAGCCCTTTCCTACCCACAACCACGGCATAACCAGGAAGTTGTCTATTTCCGTTTTAGAGATGAGAAAATGGGATGAGAGAGTTGAAGTAACTTGCCTAAAGTCACACAGCTAAGAAGTGGCCGATCCAGGACTCAAACCTAAGTCCTCCAGTTCTCCCCATACTCAACCTACCCATCCACGTTGCTGGCCAGTGGACGGGATGAAGATGTGGGCACCGGCAATGGTGTGGCCACCACCTCCCCGGCTACCACTGTTGCTCTGGGTCCTAAGGCCCTGCACCCCTTTTCTCTGATGACCACTCAGCCTCCAAGGCCATTCTGAAAGCAGCTTATTGCAAGACGTGCTGGAGGCTGGGCAGCCAGAGAGTGGATGAGTTCACGTAGGTGGGACAGGACACCCCTGGCTTCTCTGCCTCTCTGCCATTGCCTATACAAGTACAGCTGCACCTTGCAAACCTGGTGTGATTGGGAGAGGAGGGAACAGACATTGGGAAGCCCAAAGGTTCTGGAATGGCATTGCCTGCTTTTCTCTCCAGTGCTGCCAGGGCAAGCCCATGACAGCAGTTTTGGGGGCAAAGAGTGGGGAAGAAGGTTAAAAACTGCCATTTACAGAGAGGCTGGGTCTGGGGCATGTGTCCTTTATATTTATTCTACAAACGTTTAATAAACACCCACCACTGCACAGGCCCTGGCTAGGAGCTCTCACACTTCCTCCTTCACTCATCCTGACAACCAACATGTGGGGAGCCCCCACTCTGTGCCCACCACCGTGGCAGACAGGCAAGCAAAACGGGGGCAGGAGCACTGCACAAGGAGTCTGCAGTCATGGCTACTAGCCCTGGCTCTGCCATTCATCCACAGATGTGTGGCCCAGGCAACCACTGCCCTCAGTGGGCAGAAGCATGGCTGGGGAGGACAGCCAGGCCTATATAAGGCAGGGAGGAACAGGGACAGCTGACAGGGGGTGGGGGTTCAGTCTCCTGTGACTGGCCAGAGGCTAGTGCTTTTCTGTCCTCTCATCAGACTTACCCAGAGAGGGTAGGGCAGGAAGAGAACGATTTCCTGGATTTCTACCATGTGCCAGCCCTGGCAAAGCATTTTCACATGTGGTATCTTGTCTAATTTCTATAACAACAAAGTGAGGCCAAAACAGGCTCAGAGAAGAGAAATGTCTTGCCCCAGATCACACAGCTAGAGCAGGGAGGAACTGCAATAGGAACACAGATCCATTTGCTTTCAAATAAAGAGGGGAAGCTGTTCCTTCCTTTTTCTTCTCCTGGGTCCCCTAGCACCTTTGTCTTCCTCCTCCGCTTAGCTAGAATGTGTTAGCACTGGAGGAGAAATGGAACCAGGAGGCAGGTGTGGAGGAACCCATCTGCTCCCCGCCCTTGCATTCTCCTAGCAGGGCCCAGGTCCCAAGCTGTCTTTCCACAGTGCGAGGTGCTCTCCTGCAGAGTCCTGACCCGTCCCCACTCTCCCACCCACTCTGTCTCAGTGACTAATAGGCCCTGCCACTGACTAAGCTGCCCTCGCAGGGTGCACAGTGGAAACAAACCCAGGTTCCTTACCCTTTAATCCTCACCCCCATCCTTGGCCTGGGGTCTCTAGCCAGGCCCTGTGTTACACAGAGAGGTAGCCCTTGATACAGATGGGTCATGCTGAGGCTGCGGCCACCTGGATCTGCTGCCTAAAGAAGTGCTACCCTATCCATCTGATTTCCCATGGGGTTTTGGGATGAGAAGGGGTGGTGGAAATCAACAGCCTGAATTTTCATTTCTGGCTCAACCACTGATTGTGTGACCTTGTGTCCATTGCTTCACCTATCTGAGTAGCCTAACCATCCCGATTTGTCAAACACAGGGCTGTTTTGAAGACTAGACGCCATCCTCTCTGTAGGATGCCAGACATATAGTAGGTACTCAGCAAATCTGAGCTTTTCCCTTCAACTGTCTAAGATAGACTGAGGGCTGAAGGCCAGGACATTTGTTTACATTGGTTGTCCAATGAAATGAAATGCTTTCCTATTCCTGACTTGATTTGTGGCAAGATAATGCTGTTTAGAATTGATTTTGACTTGTAGTTTAGCCCTGAATTCTATACCATTGTGAATTGGACCCTGAATATATCCAGCCTCTGCAGCCAGAAGTTCCATGTGGGGCTGCTACCAAATCTTATCCACCCATCCATCTGTCCATCCATCCATCCACCCATCCACCCGTCCATCCATCCATCCATCCATCTTTTCTTCCACTCTTCCATCTGTCTGTCCAACCTTCTATCCATCCATCTGTCCATTACTCCATCCATCCATCCATCCATTCATTCATCCACTCATCCACTCAATGATTGAATCCCCAGCATATGCCAGCCACAGCAAGGGCTCCAAACAAAAAAGAGCTTCAACAGCTTCCACGTACTCCACTGCGGTTGACTCAGACACACACCACAGGCAGCTAATAATTACTTTTCCATTGGTCGGATGTGGAGGGGAAGAGCACTGCCTCCCTCCCAGCATCTGGCTTGCTCGACATTGCCTTTCTGTGTTCCACATGCAAGTCTCCTGGTGACTATCTTTCCCGGGAACAATTATTCCTTGATGAACAGGGTATTCCCCATAAGAGCAGAGGTTTTCACTAAGGTACATACCCCTAATGTGCATACATATATACTGCCTGCCTCATAGTTTTAATGGGGATTTAGGGCCTGTGTGGGGCTTGCAGTTGATGGTACTCTGGCCACTGGATCAGCATACGGCTTCACACACGGACACACTTCCCACTTTAGCTTGTCTCCCTCTGGCGCATCATCTTGATCCATTTTCACCATCGCTCCCCTCACTGTCTAGAATTTGCAGTCTATGTTGGTTTCAGAGGCTGTATAACAGGGCAGTGAGGAGTGCAGTCTCTAAAGCTGGGCCCCTTGGTTTCATATCCATCACTCTAACCGTGTGGCGTGGAACGAGTTGCTGAACATCTCTGTGTCTGTTTCACATCTGTAAAATGGGGATCAGTAACAGAACTAATTTCAGGGGGCTGTTGTGAGGATTAAATGAGATCATGTTGTTTTTCTAATGGTGGGCAATAGCACATCATGAGGGGGCATTTTTAACTGTAAGTGGATATTAGGGATGTTCCAAAGGCTGCGGTGGGGTAAGGGGAGGGTGCCACTGACAGCACGAGGCAGGAACCAGAGGCACTAAATCTTGCAACATGCCACACAGCCTGCACATCAAAGAACTTTCCCCTCAAAATACTAACTGCACCACCAGTGAGAACTCCTGTGAAAAGGGCCTCAGCAGGGCCTGGTACAAAGTAGACACCCACCAACTGTGAGCTGGCCACCACATCAGCTTCGTAAGTAAAGGAAAGGACCTTGTCTGTCTCTTTCAGTGCTACCAAATCCCCAGCCCTTAGGACAGGGCCTGACATCTGGCAGACACTAGGTGAATGAATGAATGAATGAATGTTACATGTTCAGTCAATGACTAGTGAGTAGCTGTTTAGTGAAACATGTCAAATCTAATCACTACCAGTGTTTGCTATGCAGCTCCAAACCGCAGGATGAGGAGACGGTGGGGGAACAGCTGCCCCTTTCTGAATGTCCTGTCCTATCCTTCCTTCAAGGCCTGAGACCGCTGGAGATGACGCTCAGGGGCTCGTCATTTGTCCTTCACTGGTGAATACTGTCTGACTCACAAAAGCTTCTCTCTTCTCCATGACTAGAATGTGGGGGTAGGATCTGCCTCTCTTCCCTCTCTGATCCTGGGTACAGGGGACTTGGTCCTTAGCAGGCTCAGCAGATTCGTGAGTGGTCGCATTGAATGCCTGCCATCAGGCACCTTTGCGTAAATGTGGGCAAACCTGGTCAAGCAGAGTAATTGGGAGATAGAAGGGAAATGGGGGAGGCAGGGACTCCCTGGATATTCTGTGAGGAGGATTCACCAGAAACCTCAATTTCTACCCTTGTCGAAAATTCTTCCATCCTTAATTGCCTCCCCTTCTTGGTAACACATAGAATGTTTCCCTTCTGACTTGAGCTCAGAGGCCAGCCAGTCTTTTTTTCTTTTTTTTTTTTTTTTTTTGAGACGGAGTCTCACTCTGTCGCCCAGGCTGGAGAGCAGTGGTGCGATCTTGCCTCACTGCAACCTCCGCCTCCCAGGTTCAAGCGATTCTCCTGCCTCAACCTCCCGAGTAGGTGGGACTACAGGTGCCCGCCATCACGCCCGGCTAATTTTTTGTATTTTTAGTAGAGACGGGGTTTCACCGTGTTAGCCAGGATGGTCTCGATCTCCTGACCTTGTGATCCGCCCACCTCGGCTGCCCAAAGTGCTGGGGTTACAGGTGTGAACCACTGCGCCTGGCCCAGCCAGCCTTGTAAAATTTATGTCACTGAACTGTTGCTAAGTGCCTACTGCATGCAGCGGAAGAGCTGAATCAAACTAGTTTCCTCATGCTGGAGGTGCCAGTCTTTGGGGAGGTGCCAGTCTGATCAGGGTGTGCTGGCCAGATGGGAGACTTAGGAGATTATGTCAAATGGCGTTGAGTTCCTCACACTCCTCAGAAGCTATGTTTTGGTATTAAATGTCTAATGGAAGCTCATGTTCTTGATTTAGCTGGATTTTCTTGTTTGATTTGCTTTTGTTTTTCTGAAAATTCTACTCAGTCGATGTACTGATCAGTGAGATTGTGGCTAAGCATGGTTTTATAGGGTGGGCTTATTCAAGGGGTGAACAAGAAGACACTTCACCTTCTCATGGAGCTTACATTCCAACACATACATATCTAACATATTACATCCCAACACATACATATCTAACACATTACATTCCAACACATACATATCTAACATATTACATTCCAACACATACATATCCAACACATTACACCCCAACACATACATATCTAACACATTACATTCCAACACATACATATCTAACACATCACATTCCAACACATACATATGTAACACATTACATTCCAACACATACATATCCAACACATTACATTCCAACACATACATATCCAACACATTACATTCCAACACATACATATCCAACACATTACATTCCAACACATACAGATCCAACACACTACATTCCAACACATACGTATCCAACACACTACATTCCAACACATAAGTATCCAACACACTACATTCCAACACATACGTATCCAACACATTACATTCCAACGCATACGTATCCAACACATTACATTCCAACGCATACGTATCTAACACATTACATTCCAACGCATACGTATCTAACATATTACATTCCAACGCATACGTATCTAACATATTACATTCCAATGCATACGTATCTAACATATTACATTCCAGCACATACATATCTAACCTGCCAGGTGCTTTCAAGTGCTAAGAAGCAAACCAAGCCTTGTCTGAGGATAACAGGAGTGGAAGGCAGGGGGCAGGGGGAAGGGTGGGAAAGGAAGGTCTCTGATCAGGTGCCATGTGAACAGAGGCTGCGGAAGTCAGGAAGCCAGTGGTGTGGATCTCAGAAGAGCTTGGATGTCAGCCAGTCTCAGGATTGTGGTTCTGGAAGGTGCAAGCTCCAGCCAGAACCTGGGGGTCCCAGCACTACCAAGGGAGAGAGATGGTTCCTTTCCCTCAGTTTCTTCTCTCTGGACTTTGGGCCCAAATGACTCAGAGATGGTGACTTTCTTTAACCCTTTCACAACCCATACTCAAGACATTTCCCCTTTCTCTAACCTAAGTCTGCCGTGTCCTTTCTCACCCCACTGAGCAGGTGGAGCACAGGAGGTCACTGCCCCCACAGATCACATGGTGACAAAGCAGCCCTAAGGTGGGAGGACGCCAAAAGATGTCCCTCAGGGAGCTCCAGGGACATCCCCAAAGCAATCCCCATAAGCCAAAAGGGCTTTAGTCTCCTGTTTGATCGTTAAAAGCCATGCATGTATAAAATTCTGCTTTGCAATCTATGCATGTATCTACCCATGTGGTAAAATATACAAGTATTCAATTCTTCACCTGAAAGATGGGCTAGGTCTACACTGTGGATCCGCTAGGCCTCCAGCACTCTGCTCTGACCCTGGGGACAAGGGCATCCACAGTCGAGAGCACAGGGTAGAGGAGACCCCTGGAATTCTAATTGTGACTTGCTATGGACACACCACGTGTCTTTCCTTGACAGAGGGAGGGGTCCCTGTGGCTCTTGGGCCCCCTTTCGAGGCAGCTGATGTCTCTGAGGACCGCAGTGAAGGGCAGGATGACGTGGATGATAAAAGCCTGAATTGGAGCAGGTTTGTGGGGGTGGGAATATGGGAGGAATGTTCTGGCCAGAGGCTCTCCTCTTTCCACCTGAGGGAATATAACACATCCCCTGAGAAAGCAGAGGCGGCTGTTTCACAGGCCTCCATGCCGAGGCTTCAGGGCCTGTCAGTGGCTCCTAGGAGATCTGGTCCCTACCATGATGCTTGGCATCAAGAATCCTCAATCAGTATCTGCTGAATGAATAAATAAAGGAATGGTCAACAAATGAATGGCTAAGTCACAAAGCACCAGCAGCCAGTCCCCGGCCAAGATGATTCTGGGGCGCTTCTGGCCCTAATCATTCATCGGCAGTGCCTCCACCACCCTTCTGTTCCACTCTGAAGCAATCATTTGATGGACTGCCTGCTGCCCCCATGGTTTCCCTCTGTGGCTAATGCAGTAAAAAGAGCCATGGATTATAAACCACTAATTGTATTTAAAGAAAAAAAAATCTTCAGTAATAATGGGTACCAAATGCCGGGGTCTCTACTAATCACCTCACATTTATTATCTGTTTACTTATCATGACAACTTTCCATCAACCCTGTTTGCTTCAGATTAGAAACCAAGGGCTTCACAAGGTGACATGTTTGCTGGGGAAATGGGAAAGGCTGTGAAGTCCTCTCTCCTTCTTTGCTTGGTGCAGGAAGAAAGGGCAATGGGGACTTGCTCCCCTCCCCATTTCAACTTCCCCGTCACATTCCTTCCAATAAGAAGAGTCTAAGGCACTTAAATGTTATTTATTTATGCCCATGAGCATGGGGCCCAAAAGCTTCTGTCCAGGAAAGCTATGCATGGGGATGGCAGGTCCGGATTGGGCTTTGGTGGCTCCTGACTCAAGGCATTTGTTTCTAGACCGCTGTAACCTATGAGTGGTCTGGTGTGGGGAGACACGTGGCATGGGGCAATGGCACTTAACTAAGCCAACCTGCCGAGGTCTGCAGCAGACACTGTTGGAGCTTGGCACCTTCCCCCGTCTCTTGTCATTTCCTTGCACTCCAGCCTGACCTCCTGGCCTCACTTTTGCAGGCACAGAGGACTGGAAGTGCTTGGGAATTAATGGCCCCCACTATCTCAGCCGTGGGCCAGCCCTCAGGTATAATGCCCTGCTTCCCTCGCAGATGCACAGAGTAGAGAACGAGCAAGTCAGGAGGGCCAGCATGTGACCTGGTGTAACAGCATCATCCCCAGCTCGAGGATCCACGGGTCAGGGAGCGTGCTAAGTGCAAGACGCGAAATCAACCCTCGGTCCTACAAAGTGAGCACTATGAGTCCCATTGTGCAGATGAGGAAACTGAGGATTCCCACCTGTGAGAGGCAGCAGCAGGATAGGAATGCAGGCCTGTCAGATTTAAAGGCCAAACACCTGCTGCAGGAGGGAGGCGGGGAGAGGGTAAGAAGCTAAGTGCCAATAGGCAGACTTCAGGGCTAGGAAGAAGGGCGGCAGGGGTGGGGGGTGGTACGCTGGGCTAGCACAGGCATTTTATCCTGAGAACATGTTGAGGCTGGTCAGGACCTAGAGAGGAGTGCTGCAGGGCACCCCCAGCTCCCGACTGATCCTGCCAGCTCTTACCGTGCACCCATGGCAGTGCCAGTCACCCAGGACCCAGTCTGGCAGCTGCCCACCTCCAAGGCTACTGTGACTCCCACCTGCATTTCTGGCAGGGGGATGAGGAAAGGGGAAGGAATCCATTTTTTTTCTGATTATAAAAATAGTACATACTGTGAAAATTTCAGAAAATATAAAAAGAAAATAAAAATGATTTATAATCCCATCCTAGAGATCACCACCATTCACATGTGAGTGTCCTTTCTGGTAGAACTTTTTCTAGACACATATGCAGTTTGATTTTATTTTTTACATCTACCAGCTATACTACTTTTTTCTCCTACTGATATATCATCTGTATCTTTCAAGTCATTGAATGTACACGTATGTCACCATCTTTAATAGCTGCCTAGTATTGTGTTGTGTAGATGGCTCCCATTTTATGTAAATCAACAGTAAACATGCTGCAATGAGCATCTTTAAAATAGTGTCTTTCTGGGGTTAATAAGAACATGGATCAAAAGGCTCAAAAAGATACCATTCCCTTTGACCCAGTGATTCTACTCGGAAGCATTTGCTGGTCTTAAGGCAGTAATCAGATGGAAGAAGGCCAGCAGCACAGATGATCCAGGGAATCCAGAGAACAGGAACCAGACAGCAATAGAAGAATCCCCTATTCTTGAGTTAAGGCCAGGGGAGGCACATGGTTCCTATATAAGCATTATTTGTCTTTCAGTCCTGAGTGCCTGGCGTGGACTAAGCACCTAACAAATGAAAGGTGAGACTGGTCACAAATGCAAGGTGGGAAGCCCATCAGAAGTCACGGCAGGGCCTTTCCACAAGCTGGATTGGTGCTACAACCCTGGAACACTGGCTGTAGGTTCCTCTGGGTAAGGAACTTGTCCCTCTCTCGTCCATCCTCATTACTTTCCCTCAGCTTCAGGGAGAGTAAATGAAGAAGTCAGGGGCTAGGCAGGTGACCAGAAACCCTAATTTTATGGAACCAAAGCCACACATATCTTTGTTTTGTTCATGACCATGGAGAGGTCATTTCCCCATCTCTGCCCCACCTCCTTCAACTACTGAATGGGAAACTGTGGTCCACTCACCTGCACAAAGCAATCACGGGGTAGCACTGTGAATAGAGACTTTAGAGTAACATCATCATCATTGTCATCACCATCACGTCAACAATAAGGGCAGTTAACATTTACTGAGCACTTGTCACCTGCCAGGTACTATTCTAAGTGCTTAGGTTATGCTAATCTTCATGCTAGCTCTATGGTGTTGATACTATCACAGTCACCTTTGTATGATGGAGACAGGAAGCTCAGAGAGGTCACCCAGCTGGCTTGCTGAATTGTTGGAGTTTGAACTCAGCAGCCTTCTTCTAAGCCACAGATATTGGTCAGAATGCCACAGGCCCCCTGCCGCCCACCAGCGGGGTCCTTCGGGCTGCTTATTTGGCCTCTTTGAGGCTTGAGTTTCCTTGTCTGTAAAATGGGGACACCCACTTTCCATCTCACTGGCTTCGAGGACTCTCAGGGGAGCAGTGCACAAAGGAGGACCACCACTCAGCTGGGCTGAGTGTGCTGTGCTTTCCACAAGCATCTGAGACAGGCGCCATAAATGAGGGCTGTCTGCTGCCCACACAAAGATGATCTGCCCCCAGTCAATACACACTTGTCCCTCTCTTGTCCACCCTGGTGAGAGACAGAACAAGGGGTCTCTATTTTCAGTCATGACAGGAATTCCTTCCAACCCTCCAACAGGCTGCAGACAGTGAATGCCACCCACTGGAAGGTATAAAGGCGTAAAAAGGTGTGATGGGTGTAAAAAGAGGTTTGTTTGAAATTTGTGACTTCACACTTGGCACTCCTGGTAGGGATGGGTCACCCTCTGGCATCCACGACCATTTACCCATGAGCCCCTCTCACTTCCCCTGGGTGGGTTTCAGCAAAGGCAAAAAATGGATATGATTCCTGACCTGAGGGTGTCTTCCAGGATTCAAAGGCTCTCTGGACTCTCCGAAACCTTAGAAAAAAGTGTGTGTGTGTGTGTGTGTGTGTGTGTGTGTGATGGAGAGAGAGAGAAAGAGACAGAGAGAATGAGAATAATTCCAGAGAGAGGGCCTGTAGCTGACAAGCTGTCAACATAGTTTCACTGGAGTTCCTTCATTCTTAAGAAAATTTAGAAATGCTATGACAAAGGGTTTTCCCTGTGAAATGTCATTACATAGATCAGCCGTGTGCTCTCTGGCATGAAGTCCCCCCATCCCCCCACCCCACGGAACAGAGCTCATCTGGGGCTCATATAGCCCTAACTAATTTGGTCTTCATTAGCTATGTGATCTTGGATAAGACATCTTGCCTTTCTAGCCTCTGTTCTTCCAATCTGCAAAACAAAGAGGTTGGACTTGTGAGTGGCTTCAGTAGGTGCTCTATGGAGCTCCGGGGGCACAGGGGAGAGTGGTGGCCTTTGGGGTGGAATGTATGTGGGGGTCACCTCTGTCCAACCGCAGCAGCTCTAGCTCTCACAGAATCTGCATGAAATGTTACGTGAGCAAATGGCTCTGTAGCCGAAAGCCAAAATTGAAACCAAACCCTGGCCCAGTTGATCACTTGGATCCTTTCTGTCTTGTGAGGTCTGAGCCCTGAGCAGCACCAAGCTGCTTTGGTTCTGTAATCCTTAGAGGTGGTGGAGCCTCCTGGTTAAGAGCCAGAACCTGGGTGGAATCTTGGCTCTGCCACTTATTAAGCGCCATGACCTTAACCACATTGCCTAAACTCTCTAGCCTGCTTCCTCTTCTACAAACTGCACACACCTACCCCATAGGGTCTCTGTGATGATTAAACAAATTAATATACCTACAACACCTTGCCAGATCCACAGCAAGCACTTGTAAGTGTTAGCAGCTATTTTCTATCACAACTTCTAACATGAGCCCACGAACATGGAATTCATCAACAAACAGCAGCTGAATAAACGAGGGAGTGAAGGAATGAATGACTGGAGTCCAAAAATCCGTTAGTTGATTCTCTAAGTGAGCCCACTCAAAGCATTAATCCAAGGCTTCCTAAGCTCCAATGTGTGCATGGATCATCTGGGAACCTTGTTCCAAGGCAGAATCGGATTTAGCAGGTCTAGGCTGGTACTGGGCCTCGGCATTTCCAGGTTCTGAGGCAAGGCCATTGCTGCTGGGCTGAGTAGCTGGGCCTTGGTTCATTGCCACTCATATTCATTAGCTTGTGGGCTTCCCACCTGCAGTTACCAAACCACTCAAGACCCTTGAAAACCTCTGTAGATTGGGCACTCTTTATTACCTACTGAGCTACCAAGCCCAGTACACTCTTTTTTTTTTTTTTTTTTTTGACAAGTCCCACTCCGTCACCCAGGCTGAAGTGTAGTGGCGCGATCTCGGCTCACTGCAACCTCCGCCTCCTGGGTTCAAGTGATTCTCCTGCCTCAGCCTCCCAAGTAGCTGGGATTACAGGTGTGCGCCACCACGCCTGGCTAATTTTGTATTTTTAGTAGAGACGGGGTTTCACCATGTTGGTCAGGCTGGTCTCGAACTCCTGACCTCAAGTGATCCACCCATCTCGGCCTCCCAAAGTGCTGGGATTACAGGTGTGAACCACCACACCGCACCCAGCCTCCAGTGCACCCTTGGACTAGGTCCTTAAGAATGGACATGGGCATCCGTGTGAAACTTGAAGTTCATGTCTAGGCTCTATCATGCGATGACCGGGCAAGTCCCTGGCTTCTCTGGGGCTCAGCATCTTCAGTTGTAAAACAAGATCAGCAACACCCTCCCTGCCCAGCCCATAGAACTGCTCTGAGGATAAAAAGTGACAGCAGATGGGACCATCCAGGGGCCAGGGGTCATGATTAACTGGCAGGCTTTATTTCCAACTTCTCCTCTTCACCCTTTGAATTCATCCCCTGAGGGAAACTGACAAGCATTTTTTTTTGCATAATGCCATGCAAGGGAAGAGGAGAGGAAGTCAGCCTGCTAAATTTAGCAGGTGCTTACGCCCCCTCACCCAGGGCTCAGCCCACGCATTTCACCATGAGTAGGTGCCTTTCTATATTTAACTTCTGCCTGCACCTTCCCCTTGAGCTCTGACACCGAAAACCCCAGGAGGATGTGGTGAGGAGGGAAGGGAAGTTCACAAAATGAGCGGGGTTGACATCACATGAGGCCCCACCTGCACCTTCAGGTGTGCGTTCTTCAATCTCTCCCCTGTCCTTCTCTTGGAGCTTGAGACTCACCCAGCCAAAGTGTGACCAGAAACGCTACTGCCCTTTGGGACAACAGCACTGAGTGGTGGGCAAGGGACCACGAAAACCCAGCAGAAGTCATGGCGAGGCAGGAGAGTGTCTAATGCTTCCCATAGGCACAGCACGAGGCCCATTTGCACAAGTGACCAAATTGAATCCACACAAAAGCATCACAGATGGTATCCTACTCAGGCTACCAGTGGGCAAGTGGGGGCCCAAAGAGAGGGAGTTGTCCAAAGCCTGTGATGGTGGAGGTCCAGGCCTGTGATGGTGGAGGTCCAGGCCTGTGATGGTGGAGGATCCAGGCCTGTGACGGTGGAGGGTCCAGGCCTGTGATGGTGGAGGGTCCAGGCCTGTGATGGTGGAGGATCCAGGCCTGTGATGGGTGGAGGATCCAGGCCTGTGATGGGAAGAGGATCCAGGTCTGTGATGGTGGAGGGTCCAGGCCTGTGATGGTGGAGGGTCCAGGCCTGTGATGGTGGAGGGTTCAGACCTGTTCTCCAGTATGATCCTGTGTCCATATCACATTTGTCTTCTTGCTCCACCTTCTTTATAGAAGGCTGCTGGGGAGGTGATGGTTTCAAGTCTTACCTGTGTCATCACTCAGGGGTGTGACTTTGAGTTAGTCCCTCTCCTCTGGTTCCTCACTGTAAAACAAGTCCACTGGACTGCCTTTCTGTTTAATTTCTGAATATCTTCTTGATGACATCAGAATCCAAGTGTCAGAGGAAGTGAGACTGAATCCCGGATGAATGACTTTCAAAACCGCAGTGTGACCTCTGCGTTGCACCTCCCTGGTCAGCACACATGGAGTCTGTGGCAATCACCCGTGGAGGCTCCACAATAGCTCCACACCCTTCTGGGGAGCCCTCATTGAAGGCCTCTGTGCCAAGCAGCTCAGCAGGCTCTGGGTGGACTGAGATGAATCGGGGGCCTAGACCTGGGTCCACCCCCAAATAGAGGAAAAAGACCGGGGAAGACTGCAGCTCTGACTACAATGTGGTCAGCGTGGCAACGGAGATCCCATGGGGCACAGAGGCTGGTGCCTAACCCAGCCAGCCTAGCGGGGCTGGGGGAAAGACCCAGTGGGAGGCAGAAAAAACACATCCAACACTCCAGGCCAGCAGTTCTCAAAGTATGGTTGCTGAACCCGAAGCATCAGCGTCATCTGGGAACTTGCTAAAAATGCAAATCCCTGGGCCTGTCCCAGACTGACAGAACCATCAGTCTGTATTTTAACAAGCCCAAGTCCTCCAGGTGGTTCTCAGGCACTCTCAGTTTGAGAATCCTTGGTTTAGGGCAGGCCTTAGAAGATAGCAAAACCTTGAACTCTCAGCTGTCTGGGTTCTATTCAAAGCTTGGCTAGGAAAAGTAACAATTCAGGAAAGTGTTCTAAATAATTTGGTGTCCCTTCTCTCCACTGGACAATCTAAGTGCTCCCTTTACAAAGTGTTAGGCTCAGGGAAAGATCCACATCTGGGTCTGGCTACTAGCCTGGCTGCTGCTCCACTGGCTACATCACTGGGCACTGCCTGTGGGTTTTACTCAGCGTGGTTACAACACACAGAAAGACTGTCTCTGAGTTGCTGCAAAGCGGTTGTATTCTATCAAGTTACACAAAGCTCCTTCTGTAGAAACTCACGTGAGAACAGCGGCAGGTAACTTGGCAAAGACTTTTTAAAAATGACAAGACCCAGCACTGGTGGGAGTGTGGAGGAAGAGACACAGTCACACATTTCTGGTAAGAATGGAAATTGACGCTGCCTTTCTGGAGAAATATCTGTCAAAAGGGTTTTTTTTTTTTTTTAAAAATGTGCATCCCCTTGACCTAGCAATTCAATCTTAGAAATTAATCCTAAGGAAATAATCATGACTGTGTATGAGTAATTCACTTCAAGGATATTCATGTCAGCATTGTTTGTTTTAAAAATTGGAAGCAATGGGCCGGGCGCGGTGGCTCATGCCTGTAATCCCAGCACTTTGGACTTTGGGAGGCCAAGGTAGGAGGATCACTTGAGGTCAGGAGTTCGAGACCAGCCTGGCCAACGTGGTGAAATCCCGTATCTACTAAAAATACAAAAATTATCCGGGTGTGGTGGCGTGTGCCTGTAATCCCAGCTACTTGGAAGGCTGAGGCAGGAGAATCGCTTGAACCCGCGAGGCGGAGGTTGCAGTGAGCCGAGATCACGCCATGGCACTCCAGCCTGGGAGACAGGAGAGAAACTCCGTCTCAAAAATAAATTAAAATTGGAAACCATGGAAGTGTTTATAATAAGGGGCTGTTTACTAGGTGACCATTCATTTTCATTCATTCAGGTATTTATTGAGCAGGCACCATGTGCCAGGAAGTGTATTAGACATTAGGCATACAGCAGGAGGTGAACGAATGAACAAAATCCCTGTCCTCTGGGAGGGAAGACAACCAGGGAACCAATAAGCAAGTGCAATATCCGCTGTGGGTCAGCGGGTGGTGGGGTATGAGAAGGCAGCAAAGGGAGTGCTGGAGGTAAGTGCCGATGGAGACTAGGGAGAAGGTGAGGAAGTCAGTGAGATCTGCGGATAGCTGAGGAAGACATTCCAGGCAGAGAGAACTGTCTTCCAGATAGAAGGAAACAGCAAGAGAGCAAGAGCATGCGACAGTCTTGGTGGGTCTGAGGAATAGCAAGGACACCAGCGGCTGCTGCAGGGTGACCCAACAAGGAGGGTGGGACCTGGCCATCAGGGTCATGCAGGACCTTGCAGGCCACCCAGGACCTTTGGCTTTTACTCTGGGTGAGAAGGGAGGATTTTGAGCAGAGGGGGACCCCTGATTTGTGTTTTAGAGGCAACCCTCTGGCTTCTGGGTGGTGAAGAGACTCCACTGCCCTTTGAGACAAGAGCACTGGTGACAAGGATCGGACTGCCACGCTGTTGGAGGCTATCACAACAATAGTATTTGCATGCTAGAGATTAGCAGCAAGTGAGCCAAGGTAGTGGCAATGGAGGTGAGAAGTGGTCAGCTTTTGAGTGCAATCTGAAAGTACGTTTTGGCTTTTCTGCAGAGCGATGCCTGCCTGTGGTATGTGTGGCTGCCTGGACAGATGACTTAGTCTCCAGAAGCTGAGATGCACGACAATAAGCAAGGAAGAGAGGGTGCAACGCCTTCAGAGGGAAAAAAGGAGTCAGCAGGGGTCGCCACATAAGCCTGCCTGCTCACTCTGTTGGCCATTTCTGAAACCTCAACTGTGAAGCTTGATATCACAAGGTACCAAACTCTTCTACTCGGATCTGAGGGCACTGGCTGTCTGCTTAGGTTCAAAGGCAATCAAAGAAATGCAATTTAAAATAAGGATGTGAATAATTTTTCAGTTATCAGATAGGCAAAGATTTTTTAAAATGATAACAGCCGGGGTTGGTGTGGGTGTATGGAAACAAGCGCCCCCTACGCTGCCAGCGGAAGTTTAAATTAGTACCACCTTTCAGGAGCAGTTTGGTAATACGTTATCACGAGCCTTTAAAAAGCGCGTGCCAAAGGAACTAGAACACTCAAACAATTCTGAAAAAAAAAAAACAAGGTGAGAAGCATCACTTTACTTGATGTGAAGACACGAGACAGCTACAGTAATCAAGAATGTGTGGTATTGGCAGAAGGACAGGTGCATAGGTCACTGGAACAAAATAGTGGACCCAGAAATAGTTCAACATAGCTACAGTCAACCGAGTTTGGACAAAGGCACAAAAGCAATTCAATGAAGGAAGGATAGTCTTTTTTTTTTAACAAGTGGTGCTAGAAATATTAGCTATCTGTAAGGAAAACAATGGACCTCAATGCAAACCTTCTACTTTATACAAAATTTAATCCAAAAGAGGTAATAGATTTAAACATAAAATGCAAAATTATAAAACATCCAGAGATAACACAGGAGATTTTCAGGACCTAGAGCCCAGTGAAGAGTCTTTAGGTGTGATATCAAAAGCACAATCCATAAAAGAAAAAAAAAATCCACAAAATTGAATTTCATCAAAATTAAAAACTGCTTTGCACAAGACCCTGTTAAGAGAATGAAGAGGCAAGCTATGGACTAGGGGAAGATATCTGCAAACAACAAATCTGACAAAGGACTCATATCTAGAACATACAAAGAAATCTCAAAACACAGCAGTCAAAACAAACACCCAAAACACTAAACAATCCAATTAGAAAATGGGCTAAAGACATGAACGAACACTTCCCTGAAGAGGATATGCAGATGGCAAATAAGCACGTAAAAAGATGTTCAATGTCATTAGCCATTAGGGAAATACAAATTAAAACTACAATAAAATATCACTACACAGTTATCAAAACAGCTAAAATTAAAAATACTGACAATACCAAATGCTGGAAAGAACGCAGAGAAATTGCATCCCTTGTACATTGCCAGTGGGAATGTAAAATGATATACCTACACTGAAAAAGATTAACAGTTTCGCAGTTTCTTTAAAAAAACTAAACATACAGTTAGCATAAGACCTGACAGTAATACTCCTGGGCATTTATCTCAAACACATACAAATTTTGCGCACATAATCTGTACTTGAATGTTCACAGCAGCCTTGTTTGTAAAAGTCAACAACTGGCCCACAATAGGTGATTAAACGGATTGTACATCCATAGCAGGGAATACTACGCAGTGATTAAAAGGAACAGACTGTTGTTACACAGAACTTGGATAAATATTAAGGGCAATATGCTGAGTTTTAAAATCCAATCTCAAAAGGTCATATAATGTATAATTACAGAGACAGAGGACAAACCGTGGTTGCCAATAGTCAGGGACGATTGGGGGATGGGAAGAGTATAACTACAAAGGAGGAGCAGTAAGAAGATCTTTTAGGTGATGGAATAGTTCTGTATCTTGATTTTGGTTAATCTACACATGTGATAAAATGACAGAGGCCTATATGCCTACTACAGTAGGGATATGTACTATATCAGTATACACAGTAGGGATATGTAACTATGTACTATAGTTACATAAAATAGCACCATGAGGCCGGGCATGTTGGCTCACGCCTGTAATCCCAGCACTTTGGGATGCCAAGGTGGTGAATCACAAGGTCAAGAGATGGAGACCATCCTGGACAACACAGTGAAACGCTGTCTGTACTAAAAATACCATAATTAGCTGGGTGTGGTGGCATGTGCCTGTAGTCTCAGCTACTCGGGAGGCTGAGGCAGGAGAATCACTTGAACCCACGAGACAGAGGTTGCAGTGAGCTGAGATTGCACCACTGCACGTCAATCTGGTGACAGAGCAAGTCTCCATCTCAAAAAAAAAAAAAAAAAAAAAAGCCACCATTAGAGAAAACTGGATAAAATGTACACACAGGACCTTTCTGCATTATCTTTGCAACTCAACTTCCTATGAGTCTGTAATTATTTCAAAATTAAAAATCATTTAAAGAAAAAGAACTATCATGCAAACAGCAAAAGCAGCACAGGCTTCTTTTTCCAAATCCTATTTTTACAAACTTATCCTAAGGTAATATTAAAAAGGCACCAAAGATCCCTAGATCCCCAGAATCATTTCAAAG
>NW_012107252.1:789509-813799 GCF_000951045.1 Mandrillus leucophaeus
AAATTGAATTTCATCAAAATTAAAAACTGCTTTGCACAAGACCCTGTTAAGAGAATGAAGAGGCAAGCTATGGACTAGGGGAAGATATCTGCAAACAACAAATCTGACAAAGGACTCATATCTAGAACATACAAAGAAATCTCAAAACACAGCAGTCAAAACAAACACCCAAAACAATAAACAATCCAATTAGAAAATGGGCTAAAGACATGAACGAACACTTCCCTGAAGAGGATATGCAGATGGCAAATAAGCACGTAAAAAGATGTTCAATGTCATTAGCCATTAGGGAAATACAAATTAAAACTACAATAAAATATCACTACACAGTTATCAAAACAGCTAAAATTAAAAATACTGACAATACCAAATGCTGGAAAGAACGCAGAGAAATTGCATCCCTTGTACATTGCCAGTGGGAATGTAAAATGATATACCTACACTGAAAAAGATTAACAGTTTCGCAGTTTCTTTAAAAAAACTAAACATACAGTTAGCATAAGACCTGACAGTAATACTCCTGGGCATTTATCTCAAACACATACAAATTTTGCGCACATAATCTGTACTTGAATGTTCACAGCAGCCTTGTTTGTAAAAGTCAACAACTGGCCCACAATAGGTGATTAAACGGATTGTACATCCATAGCAGGGAATACTACGCAGTGATTAAAAGGAACAGACTGTTGTTACACAGAACTTGGATAAATATTAAGGGCAATATGCTGAGTTTTAAAATCCAATCTCAAAAGGTCATATAATGTATAATTACAGAGACAGAGGACAAACCGTGGTTGCCAATAGTCAGGGACGATTGGGGGATGGGAAGAGTATAACTACAAAGGAGGAGCAGTAAGAAGATCTTTTAGGTGATGGAATAGTTCTGTATCTTGATTTTGGTTAATCTACACATGTGATAAAATGACAGAGGCCTATATGCCTACTACAGTAGGGATATGTACTATATCAGTATACACAGTAGGGATATGTAACTATGTACTATAGTTACATAAAATAGCACCATGAGGCCGGGCATGTTGGCTCACGCCTGTAATCCCAGCACTTTGGGATGCCAAGGTGGTGAATTACAAGGTCAAGAGATGGAGACCATCCTGGACAACACAGTGAAACGCTGTCTGTACTAAAAATACCATAATTAGCTGGGTGTGGTGGCATGTGCCTGTAGTCTCAGCTACTCGGGAGGCTGAGGCAGGAGAATCACTTGAACCCACGAGACAGAGGTTGCAGTGAGCTGAGATTGCACCACTGCACGTCAATCTGGTGACAGAGCAAGTCTCCATCTCAAAAAAAAAAAAAAAAAAAAAAGCCACCATTAGAGAAAACTGGATAAAATGTACACACAGGACCTTTCTGCATTATCTTTGCAACTCAACTTCCTATGAGTCTGTAATTATTTCAAAATTAAAAATCATTTAAAGAAAAAGAACTATCATGCAAACAGCAAAAGCAGCACAGGCTTCTTTTTCCAAATCCTATTTTTACAAACTTATCCTAAGGTAATATTAAAAAGGCACCAAAGATCCCTAGATCCCCAGAATCATTTCAAAGTTGTTTATAACAGTGGAAACTTAGAACAAACCTCTTAATGCAAACAATTGGTTAAATAGACTAGGAAAAATATATCCAATGGAATATCATACAATCATTAAAATGACGATGTAGTTCTACATTTGTTGATATGGAAAGACTTTCTCAATATACTCTTACAGGGAAAAGATTACTTAAAAACACCATATGATTCTTTTTTTTAAAAAAAAGTTATATGAATACATAGACTGCAAGCTCCCTGAGGGCACGGATTTTTGTCCATATCGTTTACTCCAGTATGCCTGGATCTCAGTATAGTGCCTGACTCAAAGTAGGCACTCAATAAATATTTGTTGAACAAACAAATAATATACACACACATTTGCAAAGTCTAGAAAGTTATTCTGCAATAAAATATTAACAATGGTTGGCTGGGGTCAGTGGCTCATGCCTATAATCCCAGCACTTTGGAAGGCAGTATCTCAAAGACGAGGGAGGATCACTTGAGGCCAGGAGTATGAGGCCAGCCTGGGCAACATAGCAAGACCCTGTCTCTAAAAAATTATTTTTTTAATCAGCTGAGTGTGGTGGTTTCATCTGTAGTCCCAGCTACTTGGGGGGCTGAGGCAGAAGAATCAATTGAGTCAAGGAGTTTGAGGCTGTAGTGAGCTGTGATCATGCCACTGAGCTCCAGCCTGGGCAACAGATTGAGACTGTGTCTCAAAAAACAAATAAACAAACAAAAAACAACAAAACCCAAAACAATGATTACCTCAGAATAGGCGAATAGAATAATTTTGGTTGATTGGGTTGATTAATTACAGCCCCTTCAGACAGCCCCTTTGGTCTGTTTATATTTTCTACTTTTTTTTTCTTTGAGACGGAGTTTCACTCTTGTTGCCCAGGCTGGAGTACAATGGCGCGATCTTGGCTCACTGCAACCTCTGCCTCCCTGCAACCTCTGCCTCCCAGGTTCAAGCAATCCTCCCACCTCAGACTCCCGAGTAGCTGGGACTACAGGCATGCACCACCATGCCCGGCTAATTTTGTATTTTTAGTAGAGACGGGGTTTCTCCACGTTTGTCAGGCTGGTCTTGAACTTCCAACCTCAGGTGATTCACCTGCTTCAGCCTCCCAAAGTGCTGAGATTACAGGTGTGAGCCACCACACCCAGCCTGTTTTCTGCTTTTTAATAATAATTACATGTTGCTTATGGAATATATATTTTTAAAGTACACAATCACAAAGTGCAAAATGTGCTGTGAAGATCTCTGGCCTGATTGGGCAAAGCTGGGGGTGGTGCAGTTGGATGACATCCAACCAAGGCTGCCTGCCCCAGACAGGTTTTGGTGGGGTCTGAAGACCGTTCCCAGGGCTCTGGTATGAGGGCCACTATGTTTGGAGTGAGAACCCTCATAAGAGATCTTGACAATAGTGAGACCCGCTATGAGCCAGAGAGATGACAGAATGACGAACCGAGTATGCAGGGAATGGGGAGAGAAGGCATCAGCCCTGGTCCAAATCTCCTCTGGGGAGGGTTTGGGGGAGGGCATAGGACAGAAACCTGCAGGACACATCTATCCCCCAGGGGCTATCTTATGCACAGCCTTCCACGCTTCAATAGGCCAGGAGAGTGGTTCCCAAAAGACCTGTCTGAAGACAGGCTGCATCACAATTCCCAGGAAGCTTTATAAAATATATAGATTTCCGACCTTGGAACCCAAGTCTCTGGGGACCAGAAGCCAAGTTCTAGAGACCAGTGAACCCAAGTCGCTGGGACTGAGTCCCAGGAATGTCATTTTACAAACTCCCTGGGTGATTGTGATACTTCGTGGGGTTTGGGAACCTCCAGGCTGGGGGCATAAAGCCAAAACAGCATCATGTTGGACAAACTGGTAGTAGTTATATCATTTGTGATGAGAGGATATGGGAACTAGCAGTGATTGATTTGTAAGATTTTCTTTGAAGCACTCAGAAAAATTTAAAGACATTGCTAGAATCTTAGACACCTCCCTTTTAGGAGAATGGGGGGTACTGGCCCCACTGCTCCCCCATAGTGTACTGTGACTCTCTTTTTTGCAGAAAGAAGTTCTTGGTGAGTCCCAAGGACTCCCTCACTCCCATCTTTTTAAAAATTGCCATAAAATACACATAATATTTGCCATTTTAACCATTTTAAAGTATAAAATTCACTGGCATTAAGTGCTTTCACAGTGTTGCGCAACCATCACCACTATCAAGGTCCAGAAATTTTTGATGACTCAAATGGAAATTCCATAATCATTAGCAGTAACTCCCCATTTCTCCCTTTCCACCTCCTGGCAACCACCAGTCAGCTTTCTATTAGGTTGGTGCAAAAGTAATTGCAGTTTTGCCATTACTTTTAATGTCAAAAACTGCAATTACTTTTGCACCAACCTAATATCTCAGTAGATTTGCTCATTTTGGGTATTTCATATGAGTGGAATCATATGCCTTTTGTATCCAGCTTCTTTCACTTAGCATGTTTTTGAGGTTCATCCATGTTGTAGCAGGTATCAGAATTTCATCCATTTTTATGGCTGAATAATATTCCATTGTATGGATATCTTATATTTTGTTTATTCACTCATCTGTTGATGGAGATTTGGGTTATTTCCACCTTTTGGCTATTGTGAATAGTGCTGATATGAGCATTCCTGTACAAGTTTTTCTTTGAATACCTATTTTCAAATCTTTGGGGTATAGACCTAGGAGTGGAAATGCTGGGTCATATGGTAATTCTATGTTTAACTTATTCAGGAACCTCCAAAAGGTTTTCCACCCAATTCACTCTTACAAGGCATCTGACACCTCAGCCTGTGCCCTGGCACAGGCACCCAAGGCACCCCGGTCTGTGCCTTGGGAGCCTATAGCAGTGTATTAAGGGTTAGGAGATCTGGGTGTAGGTCAGACTGTGATTCTACAAGCTGTGACACCATGGGTTGGACATTTCTTTGTACTTTGGTCATTCTTTGTACTTTGGTTTCCACATAGGACCTCACAGTGTGGTCTAAATATTGAATCAGATAATAAGTGAGACTATGGATAAAATGAGAGGTACCATATTAGAGTAGTAGGGGGTAAGGGCTCTACCGGGTCCTATTGTTCAGTGATGGTAAAACCTTGGGCAATTTCTTATAGCCTGTGCTTCAGTCTCATCTATAAAATGGGGTGAATAAGCTGGGCATAGTGGTGCAAGCCTGTGGTCCTAGCTACTAGGGAGGCTGAGGCAGTAGGATTGCTTGAGCCCAAGAGTTGGAGGCTGCAGTACCCCATGATCACACCTGTGAACAGCCACTGCATAGCTCTAGTCTGGGCAACATAGTGAGGCCCTGTAGTTTTAAAAATGGGGTGAATAAGAGCACCTGCCTCATAGGACTCTAGTGTTAAAACAGTCAATTCATGGAAAGCATTCACTGGAAAGCCATACCA
Source organism: Mandrillus leucophaeus (assembly GCF_000951045.1). NCBI lineage: Eukaryota > Metazoa > Chordata > Mammalia > Primates > Cercopithecidae > Mandrillus > Mandrillus leucophaeus. The sequence continues at coordinate 794,511 of NW_012107252.1, forward strand.
ACTTAGCTACTGCTAGAAAATGCTTAGCAATACTGGTGGGGGCCAGGGGTGGGGTGGTGCTCACATTTTCAGCTTGCACCTAGGTTCCAGCCCTTCGTTTCTCAACTTCTCTACTTCTGTCTCTGTGCTTCTCTGCTGGGTCCATCTCTCTCACATGCACAGGTCAATGCACAGCCTGACCCCTTGGTTAATCCCTCTTCTGTGCTCCATGCCCTGCAGAGCACACTTTGCTGAGTTTGGCTTGAGTGTAGACTCTGGCTTGTTCATTTTATGGATCTTCTCTAGGGCCTATTATACAGTAGATACTCAATAGATCCTTGCTGATTGAATAAATGAAATAAAACATTTCTCTTCAACTGAGGAATTGGCTTGTGGGGCTGATCACAGTACAGGGACTTGGGGCTTGGGGGCCCTCTCCACAGCTAAGCCAGAGGCATGACAAAATGCTCCACAGTGCCTCTCCCCAGTGTCACAGTCTGCCAAACAGCACAGTGAGAGGTCACTTCAGGATCCGGGAGTGAGCGGAGCAGAGCAGTGACAAGGCCCAGCCACCTGATCTCCCCAACCTTCCTCAGCTCTCTTGGGCTCAGAAGGTGGCAATGGGTAGGCATGGGCCCTCCTCCCATGACCCTCAAACATGTCCCATCTGTCTCCCCACTTTACCTGTCCTCTCAAATGTAGGCCATTTGAGCCTACACTCAGCTCCCTTCTCTTTGTTGGAAATAAAAGATGCTCTGAGAACAAGTGTACATTGCCAGACCTGGAGTCACTGAGGCCTGCCAGTCTGGTGAGAGAGACTACAGGGCAGAGAGATTACAGGGACATTGGGAAGGAACGTGAAGAGATCCTAACCAAGAGCGGTCCTTGAGCTAGTTGTATGTGCATGCATGTACATATGTGTATGCACCTGTGTGAGTGCCTGGGTGTGTATGCATATGTGTGTGTGCACATGTGAGTACATGTGTATGTATGCATGTGCATGTGTATGTCTGTGTGCATACACACCTATGTGAGTGTGTGAGTGTATGGTTGTGTGTGTGTATGTCTGTGTGTATGTACCTGTGTGAGTGTATGAGTGCATGTGTATGTATGTACCTGTGTGAGTGTATGAGTGCATGAGTGTATGCATGTGTGTGTGCATGTGTGAGTGCATAGGTATGCGTGCATAGGCATGTGCATGTATACACATGTGTCCATGTGTGTGCATGTGTGTGTATACACCTGAGTGTGAGTGCATGGGTGCATATATGTATGCATGTGTATGTGCATGCATGCTTGTATATGCATGCACCTGTGTGAGTGTATGAGTTCACAGGTGTGTATGCATAAGTATGTGTGCCTGTATATACATGTGTGCATGTATGTGTACGTGTGTGTTATGATTATGTAAGTGCATGGATGTGGCTGTGTATGCACATGAATGTGCATGTACACATGTGTATACATGAGTGAGTAAATAAGTGTGTATGCATATGTGTGTGCATGTATATGCATGTGTTCATGTGTGTTATGCCTATGTGAGTGCATGGGTGTATATATGTAAGCACATGCATGTGCATTTGTGCATGTGTGCTTATGCATCCGTGTGAGTATATGAGTGGATACGATAATGGCAGGAGGCAGACAAATCCCTAGGCAGACAGAGGAAGGTCCCTAATGAAAAACTGACTTTCAAATCAAAGACAGTTTAAAGCCTGAAAGCCAAGTTACAAGTCCCAGGTAAATCCACGGACTGGATTGAGAACCTCTCTTCCCATTTGACGTGCTTTCCTCTGATTGATCCCCACTCTTCACCTTTTTTACATATACCTATCCTTCCCTAATTGGTTTTTTACACTGTCATGACCACCTTTGAGTGGTGCCTTTGTTTTAGCCTTTTTTGCATACCCATAAACCAATCAGCACGCAGTGCTCCATTCTGAGCCCATAAAAGCCCCGGACTCAGCCACACTGAGGGAGAGAGACCATCCAACTTCAGATGGGGGACCAACCTCACATCTCCTCTCTGCTGAGAGCTATTTTGTCACTTAATAAAACTCTTCTCTGCCCTTCTCACCCTTCAACTGTCAGTGTAATCTCATTCTTCTTGGACATGGGACAAGAACTTGGGACCCACTGAAGGTGGGTATGAAGAAGACTGTAACAGTGTAACCCTCTCATTCTCCATCAGTGGAGGGCAGCCATCCCCATGCAGCAGGAAGCAGTGTCACGACCAGGCCAGCCCTGGATCCACAGGCTGGAGCAGGGCAGTGGACTAAAGGAGCTGTTAGCATGCTCTAACACCTGCCTGGGGCTTCAGGGTTGTGGGCATCCCTGTTTGGGTGCCACCACATTCCCCTCATCTGGATGCCAGAGTCCACCACAGCAGTCACTCATGACACGCCTGGTCCAAAAGCAAGCCCCGCACAAAGCCTGCTCCTGTGCTGGCACTTGGAGCAACCAGCTGGACCCTGCACTTGCTTGCTCACACACCCACTTCTGCCATGGGTTGAGTGCGCTATCCTTGTGGCCATGGGATGTGTGCTGGAGTGCAAGCCAGGCACAGCCTGGTGGTTTGAGTGAGCAGGAGCATCACCAGTCATGAAGGTCTCTGGCTGGTAAAGCGGCACTGAAAATATCCCACATTAGATAGGCATGTATGTGTATGCATGTGCTTGCATGTTAGGGGGCTGAGCTAGGGGAATAGGTGGAATTGGCCACTCCCTCCTTGTGAAAGTAATGTCCACTGGCTTACTTTCACATGCGCAGCCAGGTCTGGGTAGCTGGGCCTGCAGGCCTGCCAAGGTGACCAGGGGATGCCTGAGAGTGTGAACAAGCCAGATGCCAAGTGAGAGGAGAGTTCACACATCAGAGTGTCATGGTCACCTTGGGCAAGTCTCTTCCCTGGGGCTTTAGTTTCCTGCCCATCAAATAACAAGGGAGTCAGAGATCCTCTTTTTCACATTGCGTTAACATCTCTGCTAAGAACTGCCCCAGCATGCTCAAGGGGACAAGCTGCTGACAGTCCACCCCCTCTCCCGAGGCTCTATTTGCTGAGAACATGGCCTGGCAACTGAAGAGAGCCTGGAATCCTGGGGCAAGCGCTATGCCCAGCTGCTGTCCCTCTCCCGCACGGGGGTCCCCGAACCTTTCCCCAACTGCCACACTCCATCTGGCTGCAGCAGCAGCCGTCCAGGGAGTGCTCATCCTCTCCCAGACCTGCCTGGCTCTCATGCTTGCTTCCATTCGAAGCTGGATGCCCCACCCCCGGGAACAGCCCTGACTTCATGTCCCCTGCAGCCTAAGTGCCGTTCATTCACTAGACTGATAGTCTCCAAAGTACAGTACACACCATTATTGAGCACAGGAAGAAAATACCAGGGCTTCTATTTCTACTTATCACATCCTTCTGCAAATTCCTAATTTATATATGTGTGTGTTAGTATGTACAAAATATATCATATAGTAATGCTGGAGTATGTTCTCAAAACTACTTCTACTGGAAGAGTATGCAATTAATAAAGTTTAGAGATTGTGTTAGTAGAGGTAAAATACATAGAACAACAATAACTACAATCTGGTGTTTGGTGACAAATGTCACAATAGAGGTGAAGGTTAAATGCTGTGGAAGTTCAAGAAAGGATGTAATTGCTACTAACTAAAGTGCAGAAGAAGAATCAGGGAAGGCTTCATCAGAGGACTGAGTTTGGGGCTGAATCTTAAAAGACAGGATGTGGCCACGTGGCGTGGGAAGGAAGGGCTCTTCCAGCAGAGGACATTGCATGAGCAAAGGTACAGGGGCTGGAGAGCAGAGAAGCACAGGACAGATGTGGGGTCCCAGAGCCCTGGTGTCCCAGTTACATATGGGAAAAGCAGTCGGATATGAGATGGGAAGGGTGGGTTGGGGACAAATGATAGAGAAGGGACTCTGAATACCCGAGGGATGTGTGGGGAATGTGCATAAAACTAAAAAAAATGAGGGGAGCCAATGGAGATTGCTTAGGAGGAAAGAGATGTGGCCCAACTGTGTTTGGAGCCTTTTAATCTAGGAGGGGAGTGTAAGATTGGAAAATGGAAGGCAACCATCATAGCCCAGGCAGGAGGGCCTGAAATGAATCAGAAAAGAAATGGAAAGAAGGAGGCAGGTGTAAGAAACACCATAGGAGCGGATTCAACTGAATGCCTCCACTGATGGGACAAGGTGCGGGTGGGGGGTGTGAGGACAGGAGGAGCGAAAGATGAGTCAACCTTCAATGCTCAGTGGCCAGAGGGACAGCTGCAGAGGGAAACCTGCAAGGAAAGTTCACGTTGTGAGGTCTGTCTCCGTTGTCTAGAAGTGACAATTAAAGGATAAGAGAGTCTGGGTTGTTGGTTGATTTTATAAAAAAGATGAATTCTCCAAGGGCTAAACCTGTCTGCACTTTTGATGGAAACAGGTCTTTATCTTCATTTGACAAATATTTTTGCATCCCTCCTACGGGGAAGGCATCATGCCAGGCACTGGGAATGTAGAGAGGAACCAGAAATGCTGCCCCTGTCCTCAGGGGCCCTCAGTAGAGAAGGGAAACTACCATACAAAGAGGTTTTTGACAATCTGTCAGCTGAGTGCTCCAACAGGAGGCCAGAGGCGGGTTCATGGCGGTGACGCTCTCCCTGGCTCAGCAGCCAGAATCATCTCCTGAGAGGAATCCCAACCTTTCTTCACAACTCAGGGCCATCATCACAGGTGTGGGTGGCATAGGATAGATGCTAGGTGCCCATGACCTTGCATTTTTAGAGAAAACTATGATGTCAACTGTGTCACCCTTTACCAAGCAAGCCAATCTCAGAGTGCACAGCACCATGAATTTGGATCTTGCAACCCCCTTTATTCTTGCCTCTTGAACTTCTTTGACCTCCCTTTATTTTTGGATTTAGGGCGCTCCCAGAAATTTGGTGGGGAGGAGGGTTTTAGATTTCCGAGTGTGCTTTGGCTTATTTTAATTAATTAACATTTTCCCTCCTGGCTCCATCAGCCTTGTTCCTTTTTCAGACTTCCTCATCTCCCCAGCTATTTATAAACCCCTGTTCCCTTGGCCTATGACTTTGTTCCTTTCTCGCTGTTGAATGTTCCTGCTGTAAGGTCTCCCCAGAGAGGGAGGTCCCCATTATCTACCCAGACTCGTCTGATGTTGTTTAACCCCGATGTGTCCTGAAACTTGGCACGGTAGAAACAGCACAAGCTCTCAAGTCAGCCAGATGTCAACATCTGGCTCCTCCCCTGTTGGTTGAGTGTCTTTGGGCAGGTCTCCAAGGATCAGCATCCTTAAGAATAGGATGGTTCACCATACTGTTCCCTCTTTGTTTGGAAGTTAACCTTTAGTGTTGATTTATTTTGTATTTGAGTCTCAAATACTGTATTGGTAAATTTAAGGAAAGAAGAAAACAGAAATTAGACTGTAAGCCTTAGACTTTGTAAGCAAGGTCTACCCTATATATAATCACACCACCTTCCCAATCCCCTGGTACAACACTTGGCATACAGTAGGTGCTCAATAATGTCACCCCCTCCATCTTTCCTATCCCATTGCCTTTCCCCCCACCTGTGTGATGGTTTTCATGGGGTCCATATGTCACAGAATGTCCCTGCCCTCAGGCAGTAGGGATTTAAAGTTGTAGCCTCTCTTTGTGGGGAGCACCCCTGTCTGGGGTGCGCCTGCTCCTTCTTTCTCTCCAGCCGTCTCTCTGAGGCTACCCTGGCCCACGCTGGCTGACATACCCCTCCTGCACTGATGACTATTTGCTGCTGCCCTTGCCCCTAGCTGGGCTTGGCTGCTGCTGCAGAAGGCCATCCTCTGCCTCACCTCCTCTGATGAGTCCTGGGCAGGTTCAGGTGGGCGCTGGGCCTGAGCCATGGTATGTACTCTCTGGCTGCAGTCCCACCAGAAAAATACTCACTGTCTGAAGACCAGCACCTGGAGGCTCTGGAGTTAGTGCAGTGGCTTTCAACCGGGGGTGTCTTGCTTCCCCTGATTCCCAGGGGATATCTGGCAATGTCTGGAAACACTTTTGGTTTTCATAACTAGAGGTTACTATTGGCATCTAGTGGGTAAAGGCCAGGGATGTTGTTAACTATCGTAAAGGCACAGGACAGCCACCCCACATCAAAGAATTATTCAGCCAAAAATGTCAATAGTGCTAAGATTTAAAAGCCTTGGGCAGTGTCATTAAACATAACAATACCTGCCATTAATTGACCACTTGCTGTGTGTCAGAGGCTGCACTAAGTACTTTACATGCACTTTCTCGTTTAATCCTTACCACCGTCGTATGAGACAGGGAGTGCCATTTTTCCATTGTACAAATGAGGAAATAGAGAGACTGAAGGTGAACTCACTTGCACAACGATGCACAGCTAGTCAATGGTATAGGCAGGGTTTGCTCTTGTGTGCCGCTGGGCACACCTGGACAGCACCTGCGTCACCAACTCCCTCTCTGCTGTGTTGGCTCAGTCCGGGGGCTGTGCATCTACTTTGGTTTTCCTGCTGAGTGCTCCATTCTCTGCTAGGCTTGGAGTCTGGCCAGATCCGCTTAATGGATTCCAACATGCATCCATATACTCTCAGCCTTGTGGAAGCCACGTCAAGAATGAAAAGTCTCTTGGAAGTGTCACAGAGCTCCCCATCTATCTGGCCTCCTTCCTGCTGCTAAGCGGTGCCCCATGCAACCCCACAGGAGGAAAGACTCCCCAAAATTGTCCTACCCAATGGATAATCTACACCAACCTGTACTAGACTACAGCTTTGGCAGCTGGCTGAAATCCCAGCCACAGTCCCACTCAGCCCCAGATCCCACTTCCTCTGCCCCATCTGGACCTCTGCCCAGATGGACCTCTGTCCTCTGTGATCCATGATGGTTCTTACTTAGGTCTTGAACCTCTGGCCTTTCTGTCTGATACCTACATCTCATCAAGTGCATCATCTGGGCATCCTTATGCACCCTGATTCCATCTCCTATTTGGACTCCTCCCTCTGAGCCCCAAGTTTCCTTCCACATTTTATACTCAGTTCCACTCAAATTCTACCAAGTCTTCACTAGGAAGGAAGCACCATGCTGGAAATTAAAGAGGACACTGAATCAAAGCAGATACAGCTCCCCTAACCCCTAGAGCACTGGTTTCATGGTGGGGGTGAATTTTCCACAATGGGATCACAGTAAGGTAGGCTCCCCTCCTTAGGGACATGCACAGAGGCAGAAGTGTGGTTGACCTGTGTGCAGCTGAGGCTTCCCAGAGGAGGCAACACTGGGAAGAATGAGGGTGTGGGCCCCATCAGCTCTGATACTGGAGGGTTCCATGGTCCTCCTGCAGCCCCACCTTTGTCCTGACGGCCTGGCTGTCACCTGGCTCTGTATCAGGACTCATGGGATCTTAGCCTACATTTTTGCTGTGCTTCCCGGAGCTGAAGGACTCTCCCTTAGAAATATCCCAGAACAAGCACACTGCCCGACCTGCTTCTCCCTCACTCAGTTCATGCAGTTGACTTATCTGCATATAGTGCCTGTTTTATGTCAGGAACCCAGCAGCAGCTGGAGTCACAGATTCTCTGAGCTGGCAGGGCTTTTGATCATCTGGCCCAAACTTGTCCATCCTTAGTGCAGTCTCTTTCCACTAGATTGTGTTTGTCAGGAAATGAACAAGAAGCCTCAGGCTGAGTTTGCTCAGGATTCATTATTACCTCATTCTTCTTAGTTCTGCATTTGTTCCTTATAACAATCCTTCATGCTCATGAAGCCATGATGGATTGTAGATATAGATGGCAGACATCATTCATTGTCATTTACAGATGAAGAAACGGAGGCCAAAAGACTAAAAGCACTGCATCCCAGGCCTAGCTCTGTGGCTTGCTGCTCTTTCCCCTCAAGCTGACACCACCTGTATTAGCTCATTTTCACGCTGCTGATAGACATACCTGAGACTGGGAAGAAAAAGAAGTTTAATGGACTTACAGTTCCACATGACTGGGGAGGCCTCACAATCATGGCAGAAGGCAAGGAGGTGCAAGTCACATCTTACATGGATGACAGCAGACAAGGAGAGAAACTTGTGCGGTGAGCTCCTCTTTTTAAAACCATCAGATCTCGTGAGACTTATTCACTATCGCAAGAAGAGCACAAGAAAGACCCGACCCTGTGATTCAATTACCTCCCACCAGGTTCCTCCCATGACACATGGGAATTGTGGGAGTTACAGTTCAAGATGATATTTGAGTGGGGACACAGCCAAACCATATCTCCATCTAAGGTAAGCTTCTTTTGGAGACCCAGCTGGGTAGTTCTACCAATCTGTAAATTTGTGGAATTATAAAAAGGTGCTGGAATTGATCTTAGCAGCACAGCAGCTAGCTCCTTCGATGTATAGACCCTTGTCAACCAGCTTCCCTTGTTGGAGTGTGAAACTCCCCTTCTTGGGGATAAGAGGAACTCTTCTTGCGGGCTGGGAGGAAACCTACCAGTCCAGAAGAGGAACTGCCTTCACCTCCTCTACACTGAGGAGTTGCTGCTTCTGGTCATTCAGAGAGGAAGCTGAGGATTTTTTGCCTATGCTATTCCATATTTAATGTAAATATTTCACTGCAAGTCTAAAACCCATCCTGTTGGCTTCGCTTGTCCTAACCAGAAGTATTCCAGTGCAATCTGATGTCTGAGCTCAGGGCTGTTCCTCAGGACCTCAGGCCGCATCCGGCAGGTCTCCCCACAAGGCTCCCATTCCAACCCTTACAGAAAAGAGTGGCCTTGTGATGTTATGAAGCCTGCCAATCTCATGTCCCTTGTGCTGCAGAAGCACTTGGCCAGTGTGTTGCAATGCAAGCGCTTTCTGATCAGTATCTGTTAGCATCATGGCCCTGAGGGGCTAAAAATCACACACCAAATGGTTCCCTTTTGTAGCAAGAATCATTTCATTTGCTCCTTGACTTTCAGGTACCTTGGACACCAAAACAACAGTGTATCAAAAGTCAGCCACAGAAATCAGCCTTTACACTTGGAAAGCATTGTCCATTTTCCAAAGCACGTGCACCTCCCTCAGCCCATTTGGCCAACCCTATGGGGGGTTAGTGACTCAGGGTTACTGCTACATTAAGCAAAGGGTCATGTAGTATACAATCAAAAAGTAACTTCACTTTTATCTCCCCCTGTCCCACTAAATGTGTCCTGAAGAGCTGGTTGTTCTCTGCCTTTTGGAAGAAATCTAGGGCACATCCCATGATGTTTTTGGTCCCTCTTTAGGTAACTAAAAGTCTTCTAGGAACCAAGATTCCTTAGAGAAAGCACTGATTCTAAGGTTAGGACTCAGAAAATACAAGATGAGCCTGGAGCAACTTGTAGTGCCAGAAAATAAGAAAGAAGTAAAAAAGGAAGTTAAGAAGGAAGAAAGGAACAAAGGAAGAAAGCAAAAAGGATAAAACATCTAACCTGAAAAAGTTTCCAATGATCAAAACATCCAGCGACTGATATTCCAAAGGTAGAAAATTTGAGTAACAAAATAAATAACAATAGCATTGTATTATGACTCAAAGAATAAAAATCTTCCTGTTAATACTAATGTAAATAATGTATTGAATAAATAAATAAATAGATGGAGGGGAGAAGGGATAACTTTTTCTTACAAAAGAATTCTAAGTAATAAATGAAAAATTGAGGAAAGCAGAAAAATCACTCTTAAAATACCACAGTAAAAATGGCAGCAAGCAAGATTCACTGATGAATGCTAAAATTTTCTTTTTTTTTTTTTTTTTTTTTTGAGACAGAGTCTCGCTTTGTTGCCCAGGCTGGAGTGCAGTGGCGTGATCTCGGCTCACTGCACGCTCCGCCTCTCGGGTTCACGCCATTCTCCAGCCTCAGCCTCCCAAGTAGCTGGGACTACACGCACCTGCCATCATGTCCGGCTGATTTTTTTTTTTTTTGTATTTTTAGTAGAGATGGGGTTTCACCACGTTAGCCAGGATGGTCTCAATCTTCTGACCTTGTGATCTGCCTGCCTCGGCCTCCCAAAGTGCTGGGATTACAGATGAATGCTAAAATTAAAAGGTAAAGCTTTAAGGAAAAACAGGATATCTGCATAGCCTCAACATATCCCCCCCAGAATATTTTCTAATGACTGTGGTAGTTTTAACACATGTTCGAAAATGATTTGATATTCCTCCCTGCAGGAGATGGAGCTTCGTTCCCTGGCTTGGGTGTGGGCTGCATGTATTGACTGGCTTCTAATGACAGATTATGGAGAGGGGACAATAGTGACTTCACAATGAACCCAGCAGATACCACCTTAGCCAAGTGATTAACATGACAAGCAATAAATTGTGTTACTGTCATGTGCCCCCCCCCCATATAATGCAATGAGAAGGGGACAGCACTTCTACCATATTTTCCCTCAAAGTCAGTATCCTCAGTCTGCTCATAAGAAAACATTATGCAAACCCAAGGGGAGGAATGAACATTCTACAGTATGCCTGATCAGTATGTTCCAAAGGTGTCAAGGTCATGAAAGACAAGAAAAGTCTAATTGTCACAGGATGCAGGACACTAAGGAGGTATGACCCCCCACTCCCAAACGCAATGTGGAATCCTGGATTGGATCCTGTTCCAGAATGCTATTGTGGTAATGTTAATTTCTTAGTTTTGACACACCTACCACAATAGCTTTGTAAGATGGTTACATTAGGGGAGACAGGGTGAAAGGTACACCAGAACTCCTAGAGCATGCATTCTCAATGGGGGTAAGATGGTCCCCAAGGGGAGAGAATTGTTTGTTGGGTAGAAAAAAAATCACAATGGTTTGTGGCCCTCTAAAGGGCCACGGTACATAAACAGATATCCAGCATATCTGTGGGACTAAAATTTTATGGGAGAACAATCATAGAAATAAACACCTAAACAGACTCCTGGGGTGGGAGTGGAGCAACGATGAAAATAAAAATGGTTGAGAAATCCTGATCTACAGGTACCATCTTTGCAACTCCCTTATAAATGGAAGATTATTTCAAAAAATAATTTCAATTGCTGTTTTTAAAAGTTGGTCTATGAAGTCCTTACCTCCCCACCTCACCCCACCCCAAAAAATTAACTTACTAAAAAATAATCCTCTGGTCACTTGTAGCTGTAAAACAGTTTCGATTTAGTAATTAACAAGGCTGACCTGGAGTAATAATAATAGGAGAAAAAAAAAGTTAAACTTTAGCCAAATTAAAGCTTCTCTCAGGCCGGGCGCGGTGGCTCACGCCTGTAATCCCAGCACTTTGGGACGCCGAGGCGGGCGGATCACGAGGTCAGGAGATCGAGACCATCCTGGCTAACATGGCGAAACCCCGTCTCTACTAAAAATACAAAAAACTTAGCCGGGCATGGTGGCGGATGCCTGTAGTCCCAGTTGCTCAGGAGGCTGAGGCAGGAGAATGGCGTGAACCCGGGAGGGGGAGCTTGCAGTGAGCTGAGATGGCGCCACCGCACTCCAGCCTGGGCAGCAGAGCGAGACTCTGCCTCAAAAAAAAAAAAAAAAAAAAAAAAACTTCTCTCCTCCGGAGCTCAGACCTGCCTCAAGTTGGCCCCTGCGATGGGAAAGCAGTTTGGGTTGACCTCTTCTCTCCTCTCTTCCCTGCCCTGTGTGTCTACCCCTCCCTGCTGGGCTGCCTCTGGCTGCTTTGTGCTTTTGGCAGGAGGGGGCTGGAAGGGGTAAGGAAGCAGGAGGAGTTGGATTTGATTGTTGTTCTCAGCAACTGACAGTACTCTCAGGGCTTGGCAGGTTTTGTTTTGTTTTGTTTTTTGAGATGGAGTCTCACTCTGTTGCCCAGGCTGGAGTGCAGTGGCACAATCTCGACTCACTGCAACCTCCGCCTCCCAGGTTCAAGTGATTCTCCTGTCTTAGCCTCCCAAGTAGCTGGGACTACAAGTGCATGCCACCATGCCCGGTTAATTTTTTTGTATTTTTAGTAGAGATGGGGTTTCACCGTGTTAGACAGGCTGGTCTCGAATTCCTGACCTTGTGATCTGCCTGCCTCAGCCTCCCAAAGTGCTGGGATTACAGGCATGAGCCACCATACCCAGTCCCTGGCAGGTTTTTAAACTGACTCTCCCTCTCTTGGGTCTAGTTTGGGTTTTTCAGAGACTCCCACTTGCCACGAGTGGCCTCTACCTGCAGCCCCTGCTGTGAGTGATGCCACCTCAAGTGGGCCATGCTTGACCTCCAGGTCCTAATGGTCACTCCTCCAGGCAGCAATCTTATAGGAAGCCACTGAAAAGGCACTCAGGGTTGTGCATTCACTCTTTGCACCAGGATTCCTCTATACACCAGGAAATCTACACTTGGGCATGAACAAGGCCACATTCAGACCCATTTGCCACTGACATCGTCCATCTTCTAATCATGGGGAATCCTGCTGAGAGGAGAGCGAGAGCTGTGATGAACTAGTCTCTTCATGACTTTTAGGGCCATGAGATGTGCCCTCCTTCCTGGTGCCTGATACGCACATTTCCACATCGGTTAAGCCAGCTGGAGGTGGGTTTTCTGGCACTTGCAGCCGAATGCATCAGAGCTCTCAAAGCTAATACTACGATGCACAGGAGAGGTGGCAGGGAAAGGAACAGACAAAGAACAACAGAAGAGGGAAGGAGGTGGCAGCCATCAGAAGCAAAATACATCAGAAATGACAGTGAAGAAAACGGTGGAAGCGGCTATGGGGATGGTTTCAGCAGACCTGATGTGGAGATCAGTGACAACAGAGAACAAACAAAGAATAAAATAGGGCCGGGTGCGGTGGCTCATGCCTGTAATCCCAGCACTTTGGAAGGCCGAGGCAGTTGGATCACTTGAGGTCAGGCATTCGAGACCAGCCTGGCCAACGTGGCGTCTCTACTAAAAATACAAAAATTACCCAGGTGTGGTAGCAGGCACCTGCAATCCCAGCTACTCAGGAGACTGAGGCAGGAGAATCGCTTGAACCCAGGATACAGAGGTTGCAGCGAACCAAGATCACGCCATTGCACTCCAGCCTGGGCGACAGAGCGAGACTCTGTATCAAAAAATAAATAAATAAATAAAATAGGATCAATTTGTGTACTTACTGTCTACCAGGCACTGTTCTGAACACTATGTGCACTGCATATGCCCCATAGGTTGACCCCTTTTATGGAGTTTACAGGAAACAGGTTCATGGAATCAGTGGCAGGGCTAGGACCCAAACAAGATGATCAAGTTCAGATGCAGATTCAGGAAACACCTACTGGTCAGCCAGATGCTGTGCTGGGTGCTTCCCTCACAAGGCCCCCTTTCATCTAAACACCAGCTTTGGAAGGTGGGGACTATTTAGTGCATTCTACAGGTGGAGAAACTGGAGCACACAAGAGTGAAGTCACTTGTCAAGTGACTGGTGGAACTAAGCCCAGAACTCAGGTCTTGTGATTCAGTCCAATATTCTCTCCGCTGGGCAAGGCTGCCTTTCTTCATCTGCAGGAATGCGAATAAAAACATCACACGGGCTGGCGTTCGGCAGGGATGTGCTGAAATGACTGTACTGGTTGTGAAAGCGCTGAAATGCCTCTGTCCCACTTGGTAACCAGCCACTGCTCTGAGCATCCTCAAACACTGCCCAGGCTCCTTCTTCCCAGACACGCTCTGGAATATCCAGTATCTAAAGAATTTTAACTGAGTCCTCCAAGATGCTGCTTTGGTGCTGTGGCACACATCCACTTCGGCCAATTGTTAAATGCTTGGAATGTCATCTCTAACAACCATCTATTCCTCTGGTGCTTCATTCCTTCCTAAGCATTCTTGTAGTGTTACCTCCTCTGATGTGCACAGATTAGAAAGCTGAGGCCCAGAGCAGGTAAAAACTGCCCGAGGTTGCCTGATGAAGCTGAGTTGAGCTAGGCTTAAGCCAAAGTCATCTGACTTCTGGTCAAGGGCTGTCTCCATTCTCTAGCTTTTAGTCACTTAAATAGAAAATTTTATACTAGGTAGAGTTAAGAATTCTAAAATAGATAAAATTAGAAAATGTCACAGATGAAGGACGTCTTTGTGAATGAGATTTGTCAATTAATTAAAGACAAAATCAATGCTACCAGCAAAGCTTCAGTAGGCCTGAGTGAAATGTAACACTCTTGCCCATTGTCATGTGACCTGCCTGAGCATCCTGGGAGCAGATGTTTCTGGCTTTGGACTTGACCATATGACACTTTCCAATGAGATGAGAGGGGATGTGCTGTGTGCCGGGTCTGAGGCAAAGCTGTTTCTAGTGATTGTGAGGTTCAGCACAGTCACTCCTGCACCTGCCTCTGCAACAAGAGAACAGTGTGTCTCGGGTTTGGCTGCACCTTTGGCCAAGGTCTCTGAATAGGAAGGCATATGGGGCCTTCAGAGCCCAGAGATGCCACCGTCCTCACATCATGTGAGCAAGAAAATACATGTTTATTTTCGTAAGTTATTAATATAGCGGGTTGTTTTTTCTATAGCACAAGCCAACTGATGCACTGGGAAGAAAGAATGCTTTGACAATCTGAAGAATAAAAATGATTTGAGTTTAAAATGTTAAAGGACTCTAGCTTCTAATTAAACATCGTTTTGTGAGAAAGAATTCAGGCACATAATGGGCAAGCACTTAGAAAGTATTTTGATTATCCAGAAATACTTTTACATACACATTTTTCAGAAAGGCTTGTAATCAATAAATCCTGGGCCATACATATTATGGAACTCCTAGGGATATCTGTGTAGATTACTCAGAAATAGAAAATAAATCACATCTTTCCCAATAAAAGGAGTTACTCAATTTAGAGGATGATTAAATAATACGGTTTAGAGTAAGATGAGCTCTTAGGACCACTGCCTCTAATTAAAGTCATGTGTGAATTTTCACTTTTTTCACAAGCATCTTTTTTGTTGTTGTTGTTGAGACAGGGCTCACTCTGTCACTAGGCTGCAGTGCAGTGGCATGACCTTGGCTCACTGCAGCCTCGATCTCCTGGACTCAAGCGATCATCCCACCTCAGCTTCCCAAGTAGCTGGGACTATCGGCATGTGCCACCACACCTGGCTAATTTTTTTCTTTTTGTATTTTTTGTTGAGATGGGGTTTCGTCATGTTGCCCAGGCTGGTCTTGAAATCCTGGGCTCAAGCAATCCTCCCTCCTCAGTCTCCCAAAGTGCTGGAATTACAAGTGTGACCCACCGCACCCAGCCACAAGTATCCTTATTTACTATTTTTGGTAAACAGAATAACCACATCACATTCTGTTTTCTGGTGTTGAAACATGAATATTTTGAAACAAACTCCCTCCCTCCCTCTATCCATTCGCCCATCATATTCTGGATATAAGACAAACATTAAAAATCTCTCCTCTTAGTCTTTGTGGAAGAAGAAATTTCTGTGGAGCATATAAATTTGAATGGAAATATACTCCCTTAAGAGGGACTTCAGACACTATGCTATTCTTTCTAGTAGAGTTGTTGGCTTCAGAATCTAAACAAAACTCTTGAGTTGCCCAAAAACAGTCTTGTATCCTTCTTTCATATCACCTCAAGACTCTAAGAGGATGGAAGGAGTGTTTTTTGTTTGTTTATTTGTATTTGTTTTTTGTTTTGTTGGGTTTTTTTTTTTTTTTTTTTTTTTTTTTTTTTTTTTTGAGATGGAGTCTCACTCTGTCGCCCAGGATGGAGTGCAGCGGTGTGATCTCAGCTCACTGCAACTTCCACCTCCTGGGTTCAAGTGATTCTTCTGCCTCATCCTCCCAAGTAGCTGTGATTACAGGCGCTCACCACCATGCCTGGCCAATTTTTTATTTTTAGTAGAGATGGGGTTTCACCATGTTGGCCAGGCTGGTCTTACACTCCTGATCCTCATGTGATCCACCTCCCAAAGTGCAGGGATGACAGGCGTGAGCCACCGCGCCCAGTCAGAAGGAGTGGTTTTGATACCTGAGCTTCCAACATGGAGAGTCCATGATTTTATGGATTCACTATATGGCAAAATAAGCTCCTGACATCACACCCACAAAAGGGCCAGCATCCTACTCTGCAGACAACCCAACAGCCCAGCATTCTGCCTAGTCAGTTATGTGCAGTTACATGTGGACACAGTTATGTGCCTCCACATCCATTTTTATGTGTCCACTGTCAGTGAAGAATAGATCACAGAAGATCCGCTGCAAGGGGAAATCTACAAAGATTTGGGTTTCCTGCAGCTGAAATAACAATAATAACAAAGGGATGAGCTCCTTGGCATTTAAACAAAGCCCTCGGTCAGAAAGTGAACAAAAGGAAAGAGGCTGCCAAGCAGGCCCTGCCCGTGTAGTCCATAAAAGAAAATCTCGTGGACCCTAGAGTTTACAAAGGCAAGAAACCTGTTCTTCTCATTGATGATTGGTCCCAGAACTTAAACACTGGCCACATGTCCATGAAGAAAAAAGAGAGAGCCTTCTCTTGAGACAGGTTTGAATTCAGAGGCGTAGACGTTCCCTGAGCTTGCCCTCTGTGCCATGCACCACTGGCCTTGTCCCTGCTTGAGCCAGTGTTTTGGGCAGTGAGGTGTGTGCATATGCTCTGGAGGCAGAGTCAGGCTGACTGGGCCCTTGAGAGAATCTCTTTCTACCACTGGCCCTGGGATGCCTGGGTCTGTCTTTGGGTCTGTCTGCTTATGAAAGGTGGCCCTGTCCTTATGCAGGTGAAGAGGAGGCTGCAGACCAGCCTGTGACACCCATTCAGGTGGGTGTTGGCTTTTAGCCCCCAACTTCACTTTATCCAGATTTCTTGGTTTTATGATAGTCTTCAGGGGTGGGGGTATGAGGTCATAGCTGTTGTCTGCTTTCAGCAAAGAAGGTGTTTCCCTCTCCATTTCTGACTCTTGTTCATTTTGGAGGCTTCAGAGAAGGAAGTTGTGAAAACAGGCACTCTCTCTGCCATCTTTCTGGAAACCCCTTCAGCTGCTTCAAAATAATTAGGGAACACCTGCTATTCCTCCCTCCCTTCACTCTTACAGCAGATCTTTACTGTGAGTGTAGTGGGTGGCAGGCATGGAATTAAGCTCTTTCTCTGAGCTCCCATGACAGCTCTGGGAGGGACCAGGGAGGAGAGGTTAAGTAACCTGCCCAGAGTCACAGACAGGAGCAGTTACACTGGACTCCAGCCCAGGACTTGAACTCCTGGTTCGGGTTCTCTTCCCCTGGGTTACTCCCCAAGTCAACAGGAGGGCCGTGGGAGAAAAGAGGTCCTGGCTTCAGCTGGGCAGCCTAGGGTGCTGGTCGCCTGCCAGCCTGGGTGCAGAGCCTGATCTGGGGCTCTCCCAGAGGCTCTCCTTGGCTGGCAAGCAGGAAGCTCCAAATGCTGGGCTGCAGCCCAGAGGGAAAGGAAAGGGGCTTCTCTATGCTTCTGATTGTCCCCGTGACTGCCCAGGAACAAAGCGGGGACTCACACTGCCTCCTGCCACCAGCCTCCACCCAGCTGTTCCGGCCACGCAGCCCCATCTCTTCAGCCTGTCTGCAGAAACACTGGGCATTTGTCAGCTTTCAGAATCACGGCTGTGTGCCCAGGGCTCTCTCGACCCTCCAGCTCCAGGCCTCATGGGGCAGGCCAACAGAGGCACAGGCCCTCTTTCAAACCCCCAAACCCACCACCCAGTGAAGCCAGATCCCTGGTCCATGGTATTTAACTATTATATAGCCTAACACCCCACTGGGGAGGTTCACACCCTGATCTGATTAAGTTAAAACTGCATATAACAGTTCACATGCATTCACTTTCTGTGTGTACAGAGGAAAGAGCTTTGGGTTAAAAGTCAAGGCAGTTCATCGGCTAGACCTCACCAAGCCTGTCATCATCTGTCAAATGGAAACAGTAGCCGTCAGTTGTAAAAGCAAACATCTGCTGGGGGCTTCTTAGTATCAGGCGCTTTCCTATATCCCACACGTGTCATGCATTTAATCCCTACAATAGTCCACCCAGCTCCTTGCCCTCTGGGAAGACAGCAGGAGATGTTGCTGGTGAAATCTTGGTAATAGGTATTATGTGGCCCCAGAACAGTGGTATGCATCAGATTACCGAGTCCTTCATGCAGGGTGTGGTGGAGCTTGCCACATCACACTTTCAATAAATCTATTCAATCAGCAGGGGTTCTTGGCAGCAAGTATGTGCCAGTCACTGTGCACAACCAACCAAATCCCTGTCCTCCTGGGACAACACCTGGGGGTGTTGTTCTGGTAAACACAGCAGAGGCTCAAAGACAGCAGAGGATGCCATTAGTTGCACTCACTTCATTGACTGAAAAGTTGATTTTCTCCTTATCTCCAGCAATGAACGAAGGAAGAGGGGACAAGCAGAGGGGCTGCTTGTCATTTCCTGGCGTTTGAGTGAATGGCATCTGCTCTGCCCTCTACAAGGTACCTCCTGAGTGGCCCCATCCGACACGGCAAGAGAGTAGAACTTGCTTTTCTCCTGTAGTAGTGCAGAAACTCAGCGTCTCAGTGTAGTTCCGGTGGCCCTCCAGGCCCTGGTGGTGGGGTTCCTGACACTCATCACCCAGCCCCATGAACCTGCCCGGCTTGGCATATCACTGTCCTCTGGCTACCAAGGGTCCCTGATAAGAGCACCTGAAATGACAGTGAATACCTGGGAATGCAGCTGGGACTCACTGGTCCCCAGGTACAGCCTCAGCCTCGCCCCAGGCTCAGGGATCCAATCTTGTTGCTGGCGGTGGGGCGGGTCAGCCTGACAGTTGGTCCCGCTCTGACATAGTTTTAGGGGCTGAGTTCTTGCTTCATTCATTCATTCCCTCTGTAAATAATGTTTACTGGGCAGGACTATGAGCCAGTTACTGTCCTAGTAACTGGGGAAATCCCAGGGAGCAAAACAGGCCAATCTCTGTCCTCCTGGGAGCTTCTATACTAGCGGGGAGGTGAATTAATATGTATCATCTGGCAGTAAGCGGTAAACAGAAAACTACAACAGGGAAAGGAGATGGAACATGATGAGGGGTCTATGTTACATCGGGTGGTAAGGAAGGTCTCTAGAAGAAGGAGATATCTGGGCAGAGACAGGAAGGATGAGAGGGAGAAAGCCAGGCACGTATCTGAGGGAAGAGCATCACAGGTGGAGGAAACAGCATATGCATATGGCCTGGAGGCAGGAACGTAGAGAGACCAGTGTGGCTGGAGGGCCTACTCCATACCTCATACCCTCCTGCCAGCAGATGGGCCCATCAGTTCCTCCTGCATCTTTGGGCCTGGGCCTCAGCTTGCTGCTTCCTACCCTCCAACCCCAGATGGTGCCCACCTGCCTGGATCACTTGCCCT
>NW_012107252.1:813849-815426 GCF_000951045.1 Mandrillus leucophaeus
CTACTCAGCCTCCCACCTCTGTCCAGAGTCAGAACTGCCCTGGGCCTGAGGACTGGAGGTTTGAGACTATCTGGACAACCCACTGCAAAGAGTGGCCACCTCCCGACAGTGGGGAGCAGCAGCTTCCAGGGCAGCAATGGGCCTTGGTGGGAGCCAGTGCAGGAAAGCAGGAGGGGAGCAGACGCCCGTGGTCACTGCGGCTAATGGTCCTGTTTGTGGGCATCTGTAAGACCCCTTAGAGGACTCCTCAGAATCACTAGGAGCCAGTCTGGGCTGCATCCAGATGAGCACAGGCTTAGAGAGGCAAAGTGGCCACCCAAGGCCACCCAGCCAATGACCCCTAGCAGAAGGTCAGGAGCCAGGGGTCCCGGGGAAGGAGGGAGAGAGAGGCCCGAGCAGGAGAGAGATCTCAGGCTGTTCTCCCTCCCAGCAGGGATCAAAGCACCCTGGAGTCTGCTCTCTGATGCGCTCTGGGACCCAGCCAAGCCCATTTGCTACAGAGCAGCACAGGTTAGTCACAGGCGTCCCGCTAGCAGTCCTGGGATGTGGTCCAGGTAATCAGTGCCCTGGCCCGTGGATTTCTCCATATCGTATCTCATCTAGGAGAGCAAAATTTGAAGAAAGCTGGGAATGGTGTAAATCCTTCTGCTAGGAATGAATGCTTAATGGAATAAGGAAAACTTCAAATAAGAGCCTAGGAACATCCCCGTGGAAAGGAGGGGCCATGTCAGCCAGCTGCATGACCTTCTCAACTCATTCCTCCTTCTCAACTTGCTTGGTAGCTGAGCCCAGCTTTCTTCCCACTGAGGCCAAATCCTACATCCCCTGCCATCCCTGTGTCCTTCCTGTCTGTGGTTCTTCCCAGCTCCAGGGAACGTGAGAGCGCAAGCCTGCAGCCACCTTGCCCCCCGGCTCCTCGTCCCTCCAGGTACCCAGTGAGTCAGGATGACCCTGTGCACTCCTCACCTGCTCCTCACGGCAGCTGCAGGCACCCTCCTTGGATACCACCATCTTCCCTGGACCAAAGTCATGGCTGGTCTGTTCATCTCACAGCTCATGTGACCACAGCTGCAGCAGCGGAGGTAGGTGTAGAATTGTGGCACCTCAGATGGAGCCAAAGTAGGGGGCACTTACCTAAAACAAGACTGTTTTAGGTGGACGTAGCCACACGATTGCGGGCATGTTATGTAACCACTTCATGCTTCAGTTTCCTCATCTATAAAATGGGGATAATAAAGCATCTGCCTTGCAAAGTGACTGAGGAGGGGACAGGAGTTCATATGCGTACAAGGCATGAGTTCAACATTTGTGAGCTACCATTGTCATGAAGACCAATTTTAGCATTTTATTTGCAGCTGTGAATTTATTTTACACTTGATCTTAGCCAGAATGCTAAGAAGTGATGGTTATGAGTTTATTTTAATATGACCTGCAGAAAATTTAAAATGACCTACAGAAAATTAAAATCAAGCTCATAATTTTGCAGACCATATTGTTTAGGTCAAAGCTAAGTAAACAAATTAAATCAACGTAAACTAACATTTAAAGAATGTAAATAAATAGTAGTCTAGGTGATA
>NW_012107252.1:815476-819754 GCF_000951045.1 Mandrillus leucophaeus
CCCACCCCCTCCTGCTGCCCCCCAACTAGGCGCATCTGTCTGTTCTCTACCTCTGCACGCTCTCCTTGCACCAATGGGTGGTGTCTGCAGTGGAGTGGTTAAAGTTCTGGCTTTGGAGTCAGGCTACTTGGATGGATCCCAACTCTGTCATTCCCTACTTGGGGAAGCCTGGGTAAACTGCTCTTGGTGACTCAGTTTTCTCAACTGGAAATGGGGACATGATAGTGCCTATCACAGGGGCTATTGTGAGATTAAATGAGTTACATGTGCAAAGTATATATGGAATAGTACTCAGCAAATATTCATGAAAAAATATTAAGGTGACAGAAGCCCCTTCTTTTTCTTTTCTTTTCTTTTGAGATGGAGTCTCACTCTGTTGTCCAGCAGGATGGAGTGCAGTGGCGTGATTTTGGCTCATTGCAACCTCCACCTCCAGGGTTCAAGCGATTCTCCTGCTTCAGCCTCCTGAGTAACTGGGATTACAAGCATAAACCATCATGCCTGGCTAATTTTTGTATTTTTTAGTAGAGATAGGTTTTTGCCATATTGGCCAGGCTGGTCTCAACCTCCTGACCTGCCCACCTTGGCCTCCCAAAGTGCGGGAATGAAAGGTGTGTACCACCACACCTGGCCAATGTAGGTGTGTACCAGCCCCTCCTTACCAGGAAGGGTGACCAGAATTGGGTGCTTGCTGCATGGGGAGAAAGTGGAAAAGGGCACAGGCTTTGGGGTCAGACAGATGCAGATGTGCGCCCCAGCTGGCTGTTCTTAGGCAATAACTTAGTCTCTGTAAACCTCATTTCCCTGACTTCCACATGGAAATCACGATCTGTCCCCCACAGGGTTTGAAAAGGGGTAAATTAAACGACAATGACAAAATCACAGAGAGATTGCCCAGGACAGGCAGCTTCACTGATGGGAAGAACCAACCTTGCTAGGGACAAGGTTGCAGGTCAGGGAGGAGAGAACCAAAGTGGACAGCCAAAAAGACTGGGGAGCAGAGACTCAGGGTCTCAAAGTGGGGGTCAAGGTGGGCGACAGCCAGCTCACGTTGTGCAGAGGCCCACTGCCCTGAGGAGAGAGCTGGGCCAGTCGCAGGATTTGTGTGGGTATGGGGGTGGGGCCTGGGCCACTCTGCCAAGGCTGGGGGCAGGGGGTGTCATGTGCCAAAGGGAGCACCAGGTGCTGAAAGCCAGGGCCAAGGGGTAGTGGAGGAAATAGAGTCAGGACACTCATGGCCAAATCTAGACAAGTCAGACCTGAGCCAGGTGAGTGCTGAGCCAGGAGCAGGGCAGGGCAGGGCAAGGGTTGTTCTGAGGCTGAGTTGGTTGTGCCGGTTTATTCTGGGGATGTTCCTTGTCTGTCTTAAAGCGGCCATGGTCAGGGACCACCTCCTAATCTTCCAGATTGGAGCAGGCCCCTTGGCATCCCTGCAGGAGGCTCTGGGGAAAGGTTAAGGCAGGACCTTCCTGCCCCACAGAGCTCAAACCAGTGAGTAGACACAAATGCAGGACCGAACTGGAGGTGCCAGCTGACCCGAGGGAGGCCAACCTGCTTCTCTCTGGGGCTCAGGAGTCTGAACAGCCCAGATCGGCAACCAGGTCAAATCTCTCAAACATGCGCCTAGGGGCTTCTGGTGAGCAAGGAGGAAGGTTATGCTAAGCCAGGCACAGAAGGTAGTGCGGGGCCGATTCCTGAGACAAGAACAGGAACGGCTTCCCCAGAAGCCACCAAGACAAGCATTTGAGAAAGAAAAGAATACTACTGATTTAGCTCCACTGACACTTGAATGAAGAGCAGGAGTAACAAAAACAGAGAATTTTAATTACAAGTTCTTGTTCCCCCATTGTTCGTGATTTTGTTAATGTCTCTAGATCTCCCAGTGGTAACTGGCAATAAAATCTCTTAAAACAAACAGGGTTGTGCAGTAAGTGGAGAAATTTCATTTGGCTTTACAGCTGGCTGACCAGAGGAAGGAGAAGGCCGTGTGCCTTTGGGTGGACTGAGCACCTCTTTGAGCTTGTCTTCCCTTTTGAGTAAAATCCATGCTTGGACCAGACCACGCCTGAAGGGGTCCCTATCCTACGAGTGTACACAACTAGGTGGGGAAAGTTACCATCATGACAACGTACAATGCTGTCCATGATAGAAGCCTCAGAGTCACTCCCAGCTCCTCCCTCCTGCTCATTCCACACTAAACCCTAAATGCCATTTCTTAATGATCTCCTTGCCCAGCTCCATAATTGCTGCTGAAATGAAATGAGTCCATCACTTCCAAATGGCTCCTGGGTCCTGTCTATTCTACTTCCTAAAGGGCTCTTGAAATGGCTGCCTCTTCTAGCCAACTGCCATAGTTCAGACTCTGTTTCTCACTAGACTGAGGCGACAACCTCCCTCTGGCCTCCTAGCTGGAGTCTTTCTCACTCGAAGACCATCTTCCATATGGCCACAGAAGGAGCTCTTCTGCCTTCTAAAGCCTCCTGAAAACCCTACTGTGGTTTCCCAGGGTCAATAGGATAGAGAAAGGTGTTCCGGCCCTTAACGATGGGCCCCATATCCACTGCTCCTCAATACGCCTCCTTGCCTGTAGCCAGGTCTAGCTACGTGCAGGCTTGGAAGAAACCAAGATTTTCTTGCCTCTGAGCATTTGCACATGCTATTTCTTTTGCTGCCATGTCCTTCTGTCACTTGTTGCTCTTCAAGTCTCAGCTCTCCTGTCACCTCCTGCTGTTCTAAGGTGTCTCTCCTCTGCTCCCAGGTGATCTCTATGCATTACAAGGAGCGGGCCTTCCTCCCATACCAGAAATCCCTCAAAAGGAAAGAATGTTCTAGGCACTGGGAAATGCCCAGGATGGAGAAGAGTGTGACACAATAGTCAAAAGGCAAGAACAACCCAGGCATCCAACCATTGATGGATGAATCGTTCAACCAAATGTGACATGGATATATGCATACTCTGGATAGCACTCAGCCTTGAAAAGGAAGGAACTTCTGACATGTGCTACAACACGTGTGAATCTTGAAGACATTACGTTAGGAGAAATACGCCAGTCAGGAAAGAAGGACAAATACTGTATTCCACTTATGTGAGGTACCTAGAGTAGCCAAATTCATAGAGACAGAGAGTTGAATGGTGATTGCCAGGGGCTGTGGGCAGAAGGGAAAGGGAGCCACTGTTTCATGGGTACAGGGTTTCAGTTTGGAGAGGCAAAATAAGTTCTGGAGATGGAGGGCGGTGATGGTCACATAATCATGTGAATACGCCATTGTAATGTATGCTTAAAAATGGCTAAATGGGGCCGGGCATGGTGGCTCATACCTGTAATCCCAGCACTTTCGGAGGCCGAGGCAGGTGGAACACGAGGTCAGGAGTTCAAGACCAGCCTGGCCAACATGGTGAAACCCTGTATCTACTAAAAATACAAAAAGCAGCCAGGCGTGATGGTGGGCACCTGTAATCCCAGCTACTCGGGAGGCTGAGGCAGGAGAATCACTTGAACCGGGGAGGTGGAGGTTGCAGTGAGCTGAGACCAAGCCATTGCACTCCAGCCTGGGTGACAGAGCAAGATTATGTCTCAAAAAAAAGGTAGAACGGTAAATTTATAATGTATACCACAATTTTACAAAAAGAAAAGTGACTACAGAGGAGTTTAAGACCACGATATAATGAATGAATGAATGAGTTAAGCAAGGAAAATCTTAGGAGATGATGTGACCAGGTCAGAATGGAGGAGCCTGGAGGCTGGGGTGGGGGCCACAGCACCTTACTCCCCCTGCACCCCCTGTCAATGGCACTCCTTTTTAGATCAGCAGAGCGGCTTCAGGGTGCCAAGGCTGTGGTTTTCAAACCTGGAAACCAAACCAGGATCCAGGGTTCCTGGGTTCCTCCCAAACCAAACGGAATCTTAGGGGCTGCAGCTGACTGGTGGGTGCTTGTCCTCAGGGCCCCTGCTAAGTTCCCCTGGGAACCGAGTACAGAGTCACCAACGGGACAGAATCACAGGAGAAAAGGAGAAACATGGTAAGCCCTCAGCAGAGGCTGGCACGGACTAGACTGTTGTTGGGTGTGGGTGCTGGGGCCAGGAGGAGTGGTGAGAAGCCAGAGGAGGAAGGCTGGCAGAGAGGACTCATTCCGTATTCATTCCCCTAGTGAGCCACACGCTTCGGAAGGATCACATTAAAAAGATGAATCACACACTGACTCAAAGAGAGGGGGTGGCAGGGTTGTAAATCAGAGGAATGGCTTTTATTTGTCAGAATGCTACAATAAATAACATC
>NW_012107252.1:826504-828652 GCF_000951045.1 Mandrillus leucophaeus
TTTATTTTACACTTGATCTTAGCCAGAATGCTAAGAAGTGATGGTTATGAGTTTATTTTAATATGACCTGCAGAAAATTTAAAATGACCTACAGAAAATTAAAATCAAGCTCATAATTTTGCAGACCATATTGTTTAGGTCAAAGCTAAGTAAACAAATTAAATCAACGTAAACTAACATTTAAAGAATGTAAATAAATAGTAGTCTAGGTGATAGGCTAGTGTGGCATGAATCGCCAAGATGGGGCACACAGACTATGTGAGAGCTATTGATCTAGTCTGAGCCCTCTAGTTCCATGAGGAAGAAACTCTAAACAGGAAGTAGAGAGCTCAGACCTTGGTCAACAATGTAGTCACCGGCTGGGTTGGGACCAGACAGTTGCGCCATGCCCTGCCCTCCCTCTTCTGTCATTCTACCTCCTTGACAGACGCATCAGGGCCGCATTTAAATAAGTACACATAAAAGAAGCTTATGCATAGACAACTTGTCATCAGACAGGATCACACGTAACAGCCAGGTCAATTCCTATGCCATGTCAAACAAGATAATCCCATGGAGTAAAAGCACCTCGTTTACAAAACGGGGTCAGGTGCTACTTTCTGACTCTAGGATCAGAGAGGCTGGTGGAACTGGCTTCTCTGGCTCTGCCACTTCCTAACTGTGTGCTGTGGTTTGGATGTTCGTTACCCCAAATCTCATGCTGAAATTGGATCCCAGCGGTGGAGGGAAGGCTTAGTGGGAGGTGTTTGGGTCATGGGGTGGATCCCTCATGAATGGCTTGGTAATCAATCCCTCAAGAGCTGGTTGTCAAAAGGAGTTTGGCACCTCCCCTCTCTCTCTTGCTTCCTCTCACACCATGGGATCTCTGAACATGCCAGCTCCTCTTTGCCCTCTACCATGAGTGGAAGCAGCCTGAAGCCCTCACCAGGAGCCAGCGCTGGTACCATGTTTCTTGCATAGCCTGCAGAACCATGAGACAAATAAACCTCTTTTCTGTATAAATTACCCAGCCTCACGTATTACTTTATAGCAACACAAACAGATTAACATACCATGTAACCTTGTAAATGTTGCTTAATCCCTCTGTGCTTCTGTTTTCAGATGTACAAACTGAGATAAGAGGTGGTAAGTCTAGTGTACGGAATGTGAGGATTAAATGTGAGTTTCCTTTTTTCTTCCCCTAAGAGTGAGAGCAAGCACCTCCCGCCAAAGGTATGGGAGAATCCTTACGTAGGAAGCTCTTTACTATCTGTGAGTACACACATCACTCTCTGACTACAAAACCTTCAGCCACTCCCTGTTTTTCCCACTGCAAATCTGCAGGCCTCCACACGTGGGCCCTTCCCACCAAGCCAACTTTATCTCCCTGGTCCCTAACACTTGTCCTAGCATATCACATGCTCCCTCATGGCCCCACAGACAAGATGCATCCATTCTGACTGCCAACCCCCGTACCATTTTCTTGCCCACATTGGTGTACACTGATCTTCCAAAAACCCACATCTAATTAACCTTCCTCCTAAAAGCCTTTGCACAATTCACCCTTTCCTGTGGAATAAAGTCCAAACTCCCTACCGCTGCAGTCATGGTCTCTCATCATCTAACCCCATTCTCTCTCTCTGTAGTCATCCATAGTCATCCATAACTCTCTCCCCACAGCACAGACACACACGTGTATACACACACACACACACACACGAGTCTACACTCAAGCCAGTCAGGTCTGCTCACTGTTCCTTCAATAGCCTGGGCTCCTTTGCACCTGCATTTTTGTGCACTAGCTGCTTTTTATTCCCGGAACACTGCATTCCTTTCTTTGCTGGGTAAGTGCCTTCTAACCCCTTAGCACTTTGCTGAAACACAGCATTTTGTTTTGCAAACTCTCACCTCCACTCATTCCTTGCAGCTTAGATGACCAAGTCCTGATCAATAAGATGTAAGTGTGAATTATTGGGTGGAACTACCAAGAAGGCGAATTGAAAGGAGCACAGATGGCTGCATGGCCTTTCCACCTTTTTCTAGTTTCTTTATATAAAACGGATATGATGGCTGGTGCTCCAGCAGCCATGTTAGACATGAGGTCACCTTCAGAATGAAAATCATGCTCTATGGATGGAGGGGCCAAAGAGAGAAGGTGCCTGGGATACT
>NW_012107252.1:833797-836160 GCF_000951045.1 Mandrillus leucophaeus
AGGAGAAAAGGAGAAACATGGTAAGCCCTCAGCAGAGGCTGGCACGGACTAGACTGTTGTTGGGTGTGGGTGCTGGGGCCAGGAGGAGTGGTGAGAAGCCAGAGGAGGAAGGCTGGCAGAGAGGACTCATTCCGTATTCATTCCCCTAGTGAGCCACACGCTTCGGAAGGATCACATTAAAAAGATGAATCACACACTGACTCAAAGAGAGGGGGTGGCAGGGTTGTAAATCAGAGGAATGGCTTTTATTTGTCAGAATGCTACAATAAATAACATCGCCGTGTGCCACTTAACAAAAAGAGAGTGGGAGGGAGGGAAGCAAGGTGGCGCAGGTCGGAGGGTTCACAGGGTGATGGGAGGGGTGCAGGCAAACTCACAGCTACCAGGACACTCTTGCCTGTCACTAGATACTCTGTGCTCCTTCACACACACACACACACACACACACACACACACACACACACACATAGATCTTTCCCCCAAACTTTCTGAGAGCGCCAGCCTTATTTTATACATACAGGAGATGTCTTGCTGGAGATGACATTCATGGGTATTTCTTTTTCAGAATGAAGGGGCCAGAAAATCACCCAGGGCCTCTTGAGGGCTAAACCCTGCTCAAAACGGGAGAAAGGTAAGGCTGCTCCCTAGAATCAATGAAGTTGCTGTTCTGGCAATGGTCTCTTAGGACAAGTGGCCATGCAGCAAAATCATGGAGGAAGAAAACTCTTCCAAAAAGGGTGCAGCTGGGGGTGGTATTATCTACTGTCCATTTTCTGGGGGTGGATTTAGAATCAGACTTCTTGGGTCTCCAGGAGTCAAAGTAAAACACTTTAAAAGTGAAAAGCTGCCTGGCTCTGTAGGGAGTAGGTAGGGAAGAAGGATGGGGATTCTGGGTTTACAGAGGGGCAGACAGGCACGTGACAGAATCAGGCCTAGTTGCTCTGGGAACCTATAGCCAGGAGAGAGGCAGCTGTGCTTTCCAGGGAGAGCAGGGTTCCTAGGGGAATCCCAGGGTTCCGCCTCCCCTGCCCTAGGGCAGGGCCACAGGATACGGAAGCCACTAGCCACTTGTGGCTATTGAAATGTGGCTAGGCCATATTGTAAGGTTTAAGCACACACTTTATTTTTAACATGTATTATGAAAAAATAAAGAATGCAAAATCTGCTATTAATTTTTAAATATTGATTACATGCTGAAATAACCTTTTGGATATATTGTGTTAAAGAAAATAAAGTAGGAAAAGTAGTTTCAACTGTTTCTCTTTACTTTTTTAAATGTGGCTACCAGAACATTTAAACTCACACGTGTGGTTCACATTGCAGCTTACATTGTGTTTCTACTAGAGAGCATTGCTCCAGAGGAGTCCTGGGACCCAGAACAGGGAGAGCAATTGCTCTTGACTCGCTGCTGTTATGCCTAGGTGGGTGGGGAGCTTACACTTATGCACTCAGGGATATTCTGGGGTATAGGAGCAACACCCCAAACCGTGAGGGGCTGGGGAAGGCAAGCTGGTTACACACCCCATGGGATGGAGGCTGGAGAGTTTCCGTGACTTACTCAAGTAAATTAAGGAGAAAAGCTGGGCCTAGCATCAAGCCTTGTAAATTCTACTGTAGTCTTCTTACAACCACATCTCCGTTTACATAGGAAAATGCTCTTTTGCAATTATTAGCCACAAAACAGGTTTCTGGTGAGAATGTGAGTTTTTACGTTTTTTTTTTTCTGGCAGATAATTTACAAATTTTTATCAAAACCATATAATCTAAATGAAACTGGACCTAAATGCCTGTCTCCACATGCAGATACACCCAAAAGAAACACAAATCCAGTTCCCCAAAGTTTTGAAAAATACCGTTAATTGTTGACTGAGATCTCCCAAGAGGGCAGCAAAGGGAGACTGTCCTGCACAAGTCATGGAAAATCTTCTGCCAAAAGGTCCTTTAGACATAGTTCTCTCTTTTAGAGAAACTGCTCAAATCGCTCTCTTTCCCCTCCTCAAACCTGCCCTGACTTCCTTCTTTAGTTCCCTCTCTCCTCTCTGGCCAAGCTCTTCTGAGCCCCTCTTCTCTCTGGGATCTGTTCTCTTCTCTCTTCTTTCCATACCTCCAGGCCCTTCTGTATGAGAAAAGTTGTTTTCAGTTTTCCTCTCTGCCCATCATCTGATCAGTCCCAAAAAGTCCTAAAACCAACTGAGTAGGCAGGGAATGGGGAAGGTTGCATCAGAATTTTACATACTTCCAGCAAATAAATCCACTTATAGGGATTTAGGATAGATCAAAGAAGCAACAGACCAAAAATTTACATACAAAGATATTTATCATAGTATTATTTAACATAACGAAAAAACTAGAAATGGCCTCAA
>NW_012107252.1:841800-847197 GCF_000951045.1 Mandrillus leucophaeus
GAATTGAAAGGAGCACAGATGGCTGCATGGCCTTTCCACCTTTTTCTAGTTTCTTTATATAAAACGGATATGATGGCTGGTGCTCCAGCAGCCATGTTAGACATGAGGTCACCTTCAGAATGAAAATCATGCTCTATGGATGGAGGGGCCAAAGAGAGAAGGTGCCTGGGATACTACTGATATTGTGGCACTACCATATACCAAGGCTAGCCTGGCTCCCTTTGGTTCTTTTATGAGAGAGGAAAATAAACTCTTATGTGTTTAATCCACTGTTATTTTAGTTTGTTGTTATATGCAGAAAATCTAATCCTAGCCAGTATAACAGGCATACAAGTCATTTCCTGATTTGGTTCCTACTCACCTCTCTAGCCACACATTTCCCCTCCCCACCCCCAAACCCCATACTCCACACCTACTAATCTAATTTCAGTTTCCTCAATGCATTATGCTTTTCTCAGGCATAACACATTTCTTTACCCCTCTCCTCAATGTCCCTCCTCAGACCACCTGGGAACACCTGCTCAGCCTTCCAGACCCAGCTCAAGGAACACTTCCTCCATGAAGCCTTTCCAGATACACTCTCTACACTTCTACCTGGCAGAAGTGACCGTTCCTCCCACTCTGTATGCCCCCAAATATCTACCATGAACCCTCTAACATGTCATCATTTAGTCATCCACCTGTACTTCCCAGGTCCTGAGTTGCTTGAGGCAAGAGCTATTCCAATCATCTTTGTCTCCAGCATGTAGCCCAGGATCTGGTAACACTGAGCATAAATAAAGTTGTTCAGGGAATGTTCCCCTGAGGCATGGCTTCACCTTCTTAGGCCTGGGATTCTGGCCCAGGGGGCAGGGCTATGTCCTTGGGAGAGGATGGGCTTTTGCTCTTGCAGGGCAAAAGGGCTTGCTCTCGGGTACACTATGCCCTAGGAGGCACCAGGAAATGTCTGTTGGGTGGGCAAGTGAATGTGCAAATCAACCTCCCTTCAAGCTTCTCTCTCTAGGATGCTGACTTTCTCTAGCCATGGTGGTGCTGCCTGTCACCATCTGACCCTCTCTGGTTCCCTTCCCCTGCCATACTGAGCAGGCACTCATAGTTGGAGGCAGGAGGCTCTAGAAATGAAGGGCAAAACACTTAGCTGCCACCGTCCTGAAACCTGCCTTCCCCACAGCCACAAAAGGCCAAGGAGCATGGAAACAGCTGGAGACCAGTGAGCAGGAGGTGGGGCAGCCAAGCAGGAGGTGGGGCAGCCTTGCAGGAGCTGCCCTGGCTGGGGCCTTCCCTCTAGCAATGACCTTGACTTAGAGAAAGGATACCTTCCATGGCCATTCAGACCTACACATGACAGTTTCCCTCCACCTTCACTGCATACACTGAAGACATCTGGACAGAAAATAAAGAAAGTAAGGAGAACTTCCAGAACCATAGCCAGAAATGCAGAGTAACTTAAAGTAGCTGTGTTTGAATATATTGCTTGCTTCCCTCAGGGCCCTGCAGGGATGGAAGCTGTATCCTTCAAGGGCAATGGGATGAATAGTGGGCAGAGGAGAATGTTCAGGGGATCCTGGATTCTGCTCTTTCCGATGTGAAGGGCCACCATATGGAAGAATGATTGGGCCACTCTCCTAGAAAGCTAATGATCAGTGTAGCATCAGCCCACACAGGAATGGGCTATCATGGGAGGCTCATACCCTGTGTGCCATGAAGCAGTGGACATACTCAGAATCACATGCCACCACAAAGACTTTGGGTTCTGGGAACTTGGGACCTGCTGCCTTCTGGGGCCTCCTGGGACATCCATGCAGTCTGACCCCAAGAATGCCAATTGCTCCTGATACCTGAGCCAACTTTCTGGGCTCCCCCTGTCTCATCAGGGATGATCTCTATCTGCAGAGCACTACTAGTGGCTCAAGCCTGGTTCTCTGATTGCTTCAAAGATCCTTCTCTTAATCTGGTTTACCTCACTCTTCTGCCTACTTCTTGGAGCTCAGCTTTCTATGACTGGTGCCACACAAGTTCCTAGGGTCACACAGAGGCAGAGAAGCTGATCCACTGAGGCTATTAGAACAGGTGGAAAGAGGTTGCACTGTGAACCAGGGTCTGGGGCCATGCCTTTCCCACCACATCATAAGCATTAATTCATTCACAGAATATATATTGAATGTCTACTATGCACTAAGCATAATTCTGGGAATAAAGCAATAGAAAAAAATGTGATGAAATATATTCAGGGAAACATATTTCAGCTTACCAAAGTAGAAAGATTTCTGTCCTGAAGGAAGGACTCAAAATTTTTACTATGTCAACCACAGGCACTGTGACTCCCCCAGAAGGGGCTTAGCATATAGGCCCTTTGAGCAAGAAATATCAGCATAGAAAATTTGAAAAATGTAGAAATGCACAAAGAAGAAAATAATAATTACTGGTAATCCAACCACTCAGAAAATACTCCTATAAACATGTTTTGCATTTGTCACTTAAATATTTTTATATACACATTTATAACTGCATAGATGTACCTACCATAACTTACAGAACCAATTCCCACATTCTTGTGTATTTAGATTGTTTCCAATCTCTTAATATTGCAAATAATACAGTGAAGAGCATCCTTGTAAGTAAACCTGTATTAGTCTGTTCTCATGCTGCTAATAAAGACATACCCAACACTGGGTAATTTATAAAGGAAAGAGGTTTAATGGACTTAGTTCCACATGGCTGGGGATGCCTTACAATCATGGCAGAAGATGAAGGAAGAGCAATGGGACGTCTTACATGGCAGCAGGCAAGAGAGTTTGTGCAGGGGAACTCCCATCTATAAAACCATCAGATCTTGGGAGACTTATTCACTATCACAAGAACAGTACAGGGGAAACTGCCCCCGTGATTCAATTATCTCCACGTGGCCCCACCCTTGACAGGTGAGGATTATTAAAATTCAAGGTGAGTTTGAGTGGGGACACAGAGCCAAACCATATTAGATCCTTATCCATATCAGTGATTATTTTAATAAATTCTTATTTATTATTTATAGTATAAATTCTTGAAAGGGGTACTTATAGGTAAAAATGTAGAACTATTTGCTCTTATACTGCCAAAATGCCCTTTGGATATTTGAAGCAATTTGTGCTCTTAAAAGGGGTTGTTTAGCATGACTGGGTCCTCACACCCTACAGAAAAAAAATCCAAAAAACTAAGTATTTGGTTTTTATTTTTAAAAATTGCCAATTTGGTTGGTAAAAAATGGTTATCTCATTATTGTAACTTGCCTTTTTTATTACTAGGCAAACTAAACTTTTCCCATGTTTATTAGGCTTTTTAAATTTCTTTCTTTATTTTGTATTTATTTTGTCCATTGCTAGGGAAGAATTTTTTAACTTTTAATTTTGCAATAATGCTAGAATTACAGGAAAATTACACAGATAGCACAGAGTTTCCATATACCCTTCAAACAGTTTCCTCTAATGTTAACATCCTCCATAACCATGGCACAGTTCTCAAAACTAATAAATTTATTTATTTATTTATTTATTTATTTATTTAGAGACAGGGTCTTGCTTCTGTTGCCCAGGCTGGAGTGTAGTGGCACAATCATAGCTTACTATAACCTCAAACAGACCTAAGACTATATAGGCATGTGCTATCATGCCCAGCTAAACTAAGAAATTAACACTGTACAATACAATGAACTAAACTCTAGACTTTATTTGGATTTCACCAATGTTTTCTTGACTGTCCTTTTTCTCTTCCAGTATCTAATCCAGGATCTGACGTTGCATTTAGATGTCACATCTCCTTAACTGTCCTCTGGTCAGTGATCGATTTTAGCCTTTCCTTTTCATGATCATGATATTTTTGAAGAGTCCTGTTATAGTATTTTGTAGAATGTCCCTCAATTTGGATTTGTGTGATGTTTTCTCATGATTAAACAGGGGCTTTGGGTTTTGGGGGGAATGCCACAGAAGTGAAATGCCCTTCTCTCCATTTCTGAGGTCACATAATACCAACAAGGTGCATTACTGGTGATGTTAACCTTGATAACTTGGTTAAGGAGATGTCTGCCAGGTTTATTAACTGTGAAGTTACTATCTTTCCCTTGCCATACTCTATTATTTGGAAGCGAGTCACTAAGTCTAGCCCACACTCCAGCGGAGGGAATTTAAGCTCCATCTGCTGGAAGGGGAGTAGTATATATCTAGAATTCTCCTGTAAACAAGATCTGTGCCTTCTTCCCTATTTATTTATTTATTCAATTATTTATTTACAACAAATGTGGTCAGATTCTTTGGGTTATAGTTCAATACTATCATTATTCATTTTGTTGCTCAAATTCTTCTAGTTTGGGCTATTGAGAGCTTTCTGGTTGGCTCCTGGGTCCTTTAGACATACTACCATCTTTTTTTGGTCTTGCTTTGTTTTTTGTTTTTAAACACTTCCTTAATTTCTGGAACTACAAAATGTTTCAGGCTCTTTTTTTGTTTGCTTGCTTTTTGTTTTTCCCCGTGCAGGCCTGGAATCAGTCACTTCTCCAAGGAGTTCCGGTTCTTTTTATTAGAGAATGGTCTTTAGAGACTAAGATCTGGGCAGTGAGTGTGCTCACTTCTATTAGGGTATTATCGGTTCTAGGCCCTTTCAGCGGACAGAACTGGAAAATAAATGTGTGTTTACTAATCCATGCATATCTCTACTTCTGTATCTATCTGTACATATATTAAAAATACATGATATCTTTCACTCTGATCCAGCACTATAGAGTTCATTCGAGCCTTTCTAGGGCAAAAATGTTAAACCCTTAAAGCACCTCTGAACACTGTCTGGAATCTTCATTCCCCACCTAATTCTCCATGAGCAAAAATCAAATCAAGTAGAACATTGATCAGCTATGATTGATCCCACTGCCATCTGCCAGGACCACATGACACCCCAGGACAGCTCTAGCTCTGTTCCTCGGGGCCTGGAGAAAGCAGCAGAGGACAGAGAACTATATGAGGACAAAGAACAAGGCAGCCTTGCCCAGAGATCAAATCCCAGCCTTGCCACTAACTACCTCCTGGTCGATTCTTTTCTTTTTGTAAAATGGGGTTAAACTAGATGCTGCATAGATCTGGTATTCTGTGATTACAGAAGGCACTCGATTTGTGTTGGCTGAGTGATTGAGTGGGTGAGAAGAGGAGTTTGGCAAATGCTGGTGCCCCTCTCTAGTTCAAATGATGGAGCGTGCTCCATCATTATCTTGAGCAGGTAATTTACCTTGCCAGGCATCAGCATTTTTTATTTTATTCTTGGTACTTCCCTGTATTTTCTAGATTTTCTACAATAAACATGTTATTTTATACTTAATAAAAGAAAACAATTAGGTTTTTTAAAAAACACAGTAGCATATACCATCCTTCTCCC
>NW_012107252.1:847247-847833 GCF_000951045.1 Mandrillus leucophaeus
AGCAAAGCCTGAAATATTTACCACCACCTGGCCTCTTACCAGGAAAGCTTGCTGACCCCTGTTCTAGGCCAACACCATCCGAAAAATACATAATATAAGCCACATACGTAATTTTCTTTCTTTCTTTTTTTTTTTTGAGACAGGGTCTCACTCTCCTGCCCAGGCTGCAGTATAGTGGCAGGATCTCAGTTCACTGCAACCTCTACCTCCCGGGTCCAAGCAATTCTCGTGCCTCAGACTCCCCTGTAGCTAGGATTACAGGTGCACACCACCACGTCCAGCTAATTTTTGTATTTTTAGTAAACACAGGGTTTCACCATATTGGCCAGGATGGTCTCAACCTCCTGACCTCAAGTGATCCGCCCACCTCAGCCTCCCAAAGTGCTGGGATTACAGGAGTGAGCCACTGCACCCAGCCTACATATGTAATTTCTTAGTAGCCATATTAAAAAAGGAAAAAGATACAGGTGAAAATAATTTTTATAATATACTTCCTTTAATTCAATATTCCAAAATGCTATCATTTTACTGAATAATAAACATAAAAAACTATGAATGAGGTACTAAAATAACGCCTGTGTCTGAT
>NW_012107252.1:849221-849913 GCF_000951045.1 Mandrillus leucophaeus
AAAAAAAAAAAAAAAGTTAGCATTTTGTCATAGAGCTCACTTTCTACATGAGCTACCTTCCTTTCTAGTGGATTTACAACCCAGCTCCCTGTTTCTGATGGGGCTCCTTCAAAATAATTAGTGCTTGACTCTTGTACTATCATGTAGAGTTGGGTTATGTCTACCCTGATGTTGGCATGAAGAAATTCCTCCCTTTCTAACCCCACGGACAGAGAGCACATAGCATCTCTCACCTGGAGCATCACTTCAGCCTCCTGACTTGTCTCCTCCCTCCTTTTCTTTACTGCAGAACTTCTCAGAGCCCTGAATATCCTGATGATCTTCCAAAAGGGAAATACAACACAAAATAATTTGTGTATTTCCTACACTTATTTAGTCATGAAATCTTTTATTCAAAGGACATCTGTTAATGCCTCTCAGGCCACTAGATTCTAGGAACCCAGTTTGGGAAACCCTGTCCTCTTAAGATATAATCCTAACTCCTCAGTAGGCATGTGAGCCCTTCCATTGTCTGCTGTCTGTCTCCCTCCCCAGGATCATTTTTCACCTCTCTCCTAGATTTCTCCTGACATTCGCCCTAGAACTATTTGTGGTTCTTTAAACATGCTGTCTTATTTCAAACTTCAGTGCCTTTGCAAATGCTATTCCACCTAGAACTGTTTGTGGTTCCTTAAACATGCTGTCTTATTTCA
>NW_012107252.1:854823-945255 GCF_000951045.1 Mandrillus leucophaeus
CCAGGCATCAGCATTTTTTATTTTATTCTTGGTACTTCCCTGTATTTTCTAGATTTTCTACAATAAACATGTTATTTTATACTTAATAAAAGAAAACAATTAGGTTTTTTAAAAAACACAGTAGCATATACCATCCTTCTCCCTAGAATTATCATCAGTAAGTACTTCATAGGCTGGCACTGAGGATCACTGCACTCATGTGGATGAACTTGAACGCATGCAAGCTTCAAGTTCCTGCCATAAAGTAGGTGCTCAAAAGGCACTAGTTTCTGTCCTTTCTTTTCTCTCTCCTGCTGATCCAGAAGCTACATTGTGAAACTGATGGAAAAAGTCTTCCTCTCCCTTTTTTCCCTAGTGTGAGTGTGATGGCCATGGCAAAAACGTCCCTGTCAAATGAGCCCCTTTCTTTGTCACTCAGAGTCCTCCCTCCCTCGCATCCTCTGTGAAGGGCCTCCTCAAGGTGTCTTTGTAGAAATACGGCGTGTCCACCATCAAGGAAGACGGTGGGTCCACTCCCAGGCCCCGCACCTGGCTGAACACGTCTCCCAGTCCAGCACGAAGCTAAGGAGCTTATGCTCCAGGAAGCTCCTGCTCATTTTTAACCAGGGCCCAGCTACGGTTGCTCCCCTGAGCCCTCATTATCTGTGCTGAAGACCTCAGGTTGCAGGGTTTGGAGCCTCACAGAGAGCAGAGCACAGTATGTGAGCTTCAGGCTACAAGCCTCCACCCCAGCAGTCCTGGCTTAAACTCTGTTTCTCTGCCTAAGAAGAATTCCTCCAGGAAACGTTCCCCTTCCCTCCTTCTGAGAGGAGGGAGCAAAGATGGCTTTTAAATTATGTGCTTCTTCTTATTAAAAAAAATGATGGAGAATTTCTGGTAGGAGGAGGGGAAATATTTTGTACTTCTAGAACCAAGAAGGCCGAGACGTTCTACCACGACAGCAAAAGTCCCAAGTCTGGAAAAGCCAGCATATTCAGCAAAAGCAAAGGGAACTGAGGGCTTGTCATGAAAACAAATCTAGAAATACTTGAGTTGGTTTGAAAAAATTAGGTCAGGCGCAGTGGCTCACGCCTGTAATCCCAGAACTTTGGGAGGCTGAGGCGGGTGGATCCCAAGGTCAGGAGATCGAGACCATCCTGGGCAACATGGTGAAACCCTGTCTCTACTAAAATATAAAAAATTAGCCAGGCATGGTGCCTGTAGTCCCAGCTACTCTGGAGGCTGAGGCAGGGGAATCGCTTGAACCCGGGAGGCGGAAGTTGAAGCGAGCTGGGATTGCACCACCGCACTCCAGCCTGGCAACAGAGCAAGACTCTGTCTTTAAAAAAAAAAAAAAAAGTTAGCATTTTGTCATAGAGCTCACTTTCTACATGAGCTACCTTCCTTTCTAGTGGATTTACAACCCAGCTCCCTGTTTCTGATGGGGCTCCTTCAAAATAATTAGTGCTTGACTCTTGTACTATCATGTAGAGTTGGGTTATGTCTACCCTGATGTTGGCATGAAGAAATTCCTCCCTTTCTAACCCCACGGACAGAGAGCACATAGCATCTCTCACCTGGAGCATCACTTCAGCCTCCTGACTTGTCTCCTCCCTCCTTTTCTTTACTGCAGAACTTCTCAGAGCCCTGAATATCCTGATGATCTTCCAAAAGGGAAATACAACACAAAATAATTTGTGTATTTCCTACACTTATTTAGTCATGAAATCTTTTATTCAAAGGACATCTGTTAATGCCTCTCAGGCCACTAGATTCTAGGAACCCAGTTTGGGAAACCCTGTCCTCTTAAGATATAATCCTAACTCCTCAGTAGGCATGTGAGCCCTTCCATTGTCTGCTGTCTGTCTCCCTCCCCAGGATCATTTTTCACCTCTCTCCTAGATTTCTCCTGACATTCGCCCTAGAACTATTTGTGGTTCTTTAAACATGCTGTCTTATTTCAAACTTCAGTGCCTTTGCAAATGCTATTCCACCTAGAACTGTTTGTGGTTCCTTAAACATGCTGTCTTATTTCAAACTTCAGCACTTTTGCAAATGCTATTCCACCAGCCTAGAATGCTGTTCCCTGCTGTCCTCTGAGTTCAACACTGCCAACTCTTTGAAATGTCCCCAGCTCCCTCAGGCTGACAAAGTCACATCAGCCCCAGTGTTCCTGCAGTGCTAGCCTTATGCTTATCAGCACTTCCCCAGACTATAAATGTGTGTTTCTAGCCTGTAAATTGTCTTGCTTCTTGCTCTCTCCTGGCCTAATTCTTCAGCTCCCATCAATCCCATTAGATTCTCATTTCCCTTTAATACATTTCCTCTTTTTTAAAAAAAGTTACCAAGAATGAGTTTCTTAGTTGCATGAGATCAAAAAAATCCTAATGTCTACACTCAGAAAGAAGAGTTTTAAAGCACTTTTAGTTCAAAAAATGCATGTTAAAAATGACCACCCCCATCCCACACCCCAAGCATACAAGTCTCTTTTCACAGAGGGAATGATGTTCACAGGGGCCCCAGGGAAAAATGCAGCAGGATCTGCCTGGTGCCTGAGGAGCTGCGCACTATGCTGACTCAGATCCAGAGAGACAGGATTACTCAGGCCAATCAAAACGGTGATGCCCACATCCCTAGGAGCAGCCTTCCCCAACTCTACTCCGAAAACGGCCTCTTCCTGGGCTTTGGGGCAGGCAGGGACCAGAGCTTCAATTCCTGAACTTCCTGTCCATGCCAAGTTCAGAATGCTTCCTTAGAAGCCATTTCACGAAGGTTTCCAAAAGGAGGATTTTATCTTTCATAGTAAATAAAAGAGGATATAGTAAACAATTGCTAAACTGTCCCAGGCCCTTTGCAATCTGACTTTGCCCCTCCTTTCATCAGGGGTTGAGTCTATTTCTCCCTCCCCTGAATCTGGCTGTCCTTGATTTTTCCTTTGGTCCAAAGGATGTGGCAGAAGGGATACTGCACCAGTTCTGGCCTCTGCCTTAAGAGGCATGGCAGGCTTGCTTCCACATTCCTGGAGTCCTGAACCTGCCACGCCATGGAGGAGCTGGGTCGGGCCCACTGGAGGACGAGGGGTCGTGCAGAGGAGAACCAGGCTGGTCCAGTCAAGAGCTGGCACCAGGCCCCTCGATGTGAGGGAGGCTCTTTTGGACCTCCCAGCTCAGCTCCACCACCAGCTGAATGCAGCTGCGGGGGTGAGCCCAGCCAAGACCAGCAGAGAACCACCCAGCCAGAATTGTGAGAAATAATAAATCATGATTTTAAGCTACAAAGTTTGAGGGTAGTCTGTTAAGCCAGCAATAGAAAATGAAACAGAAGGGAAGGCTCAGAAGTTAGCAGGGACCTCAAATGTGTCCAGTGATAGAGGATGTGGGAAGTCCCCTTGCTATAGAAAATGCAAAAGCAGTGCAGGTGCCCCTTTCACTATATATGCAAAGTACCAAGGGTATCAGAAATGCAAGTGATCAGATGCCTCCCACATAGAGATGGGCTAGGATATGCCCTTCCTGCTTCTCCCATGATGTTCCAGACAGGGCCTATTACCCTGAGACAAAGGAAGGAATTCACTACCTGCCTACCTAAACTCCCTCCCTCCCTACCTAAACTCCCTCCCTCCCTTTCGTCTACATTATCTGGCCCTGAACCATGACTGCGCAGAGAACAAACTATAATTAATGCTATCATTTACCCGCAAGGAGCTACAATTACTAAGTGGAGTTAAATAAAGTCACAAAGGACTTAAAAGCAGGCACGATGAAGGGAGGTCAGAAGACAGGCAGTGTAACCGAGGGCTTATTAGGGCCCAGAAGAGAAGATGCAAGGCTTTTTGCCGAAGGGCCCTCAGTGCTGAGCCTGGAAGGAAGAGAGGTCCCTGGCAGGAAGAGGTTAGGTGAGGACATTATTAAGGTTGAGGGAGTAGCAAAGAGACAGTGTAAGAGCAACACCCCCCTCCCTTGCCCCAGGTAAGTCCTCCCTTCTTCCCTTTCCAAGGTTCCTCAAGGCCAAGCCACCCAGGCTGATGGGTTTTCTTATCTCTCTACTCCCTCCTGCATCCAGCCCTAGGTTGAGTTAATTGGGAATACTAATCATTTGAGAAGAGCTACTAAGATCTGAGAATGCCCCCAGGTAGTAGTTCCAGCCTTAGGCATTTTAAGACTCTTACAAGAAATTACTGATACTTTTAGCATCTGTTGATTGAGAAAATACACATGTGAAAATAGTTATCAGTTCTCCTTATAATAATGCCCCTAGGGGTCCAGGAGCAGGTTGAATCCACCAAAAACCACTGATGAGAGGACATAATCAGCCAATGAAACACACCAATGCTTTGAGAAGGGGCTTCATTGCTTTGACCCCAAAAGACAATGAGGGAATTGCAGGATCTGGAGCTGCTATGTCAAGGAGTGGGGTGTGGGGGAGAGGCATACCCCTAGGCCCACAGGTCCTACTGGGATGGCACTATCCAGCTGCTCTGGGAGAGAAGCAAGGTGTCCAAATGTAAATGCCTTGGCGGCTGGGCCTGGCTTGCCTAGCCATGAGTTCAAACTCTGCTCAACGCCGGACTGGTATCATGTCCCTGCCAGTTTAGAAAGCATCTAAGGCAGTTTGGAAAAGCAGTAGACTAGAAACCACTAGTTAAGTAACTTTCAGACTCAGCTACTACCTAGCTTTGGTAGTTTTCCCAAGCTTTTTGTTTTTGTTTTTGGAGACAGAGTCTTGCTCTGTTGCCCAGGCTGGTATGCAGTGACGCCATCTCAATTCACTGCAGTCTCGACCTTCTGGGCTCAAGAGATCCTCCTGACTCAGCCCCCTGAGTAGCTGGGACCACAGGCATGTGTCACCACACCTGGCTAACTTTTTATTTTTCATAGAGATGGGGGTCTCCTGATATTGCCCAGGCTAGTCTCGAACTCCTGGGCTCAAGCAATCCTCCTACCTCAGCCTCCTAAAATGCTGGGATTACTGGCATGAATCATTGCCCCTGGCCCCAAGCTTTTTTCTTTTTTTCAGCTTTCATCTTCAATAAAAAGGTGATGGATGGTGGGAATAGGAGAGGAATGCTGAACTTGCTCTCCAAGGCATTGTCAAAGTGCCAACATCCTGAGCAAATGATTCTAGTCGACTTACTGTTTCTGAGCCTCAGGCTTCTTACCTGTAAAATGGGAATGATATATAACAATTAAATGAGATACAAATTGTGAAAATGACAGTCACATAGCAAGTATCAATTAACATGGGTTTTTCTCTCTTCCTCCCTTCCGTCCTTACAATGACAGATAGTTCTTTCTTCCCAGTCCCATCCCCCTGCTCTTACTGAGTCGCTAATTTGACCTTTGAGTATAAAATATGTCCACTTTTTGTGACATGAAGCTAGTCTTCCCAGAGAGAGGTGTTGCCAGAATGAGTATGATGACTTCAAACACGCTCAGGCACCCTAGGAAGCAGCTGGCAGGGTGCCCCCACTCCTTGCCCCTGGCAATGCTGGGTTCCTCTTTGGCATTTGTACAGAAGGGAACTGGTCCAAGGCAGAAGGATGGGCCTGGGCTGGTGAGGCCACCTCCCTCCAGGCCTGGCCAAAGCCGGGGCAGGCACAGACAGCAACAACCACCCATTCTGCAACAAACAGGAAACCAACTTACCAGCCTCAAAAATAGAACAGACAAAAACCCCAAAATATGAGGCTCTGACAGTGGAGCAGCTCAGCTTTCTCACATGGCTTCCTGACAGGCTGCGGAGTATGTGTTGTTATTGTTGCTTTAAATTTCACAGGCGAAAAAGTCTTGCAATGTCTTTATAAAGGTGACCAGCCTCTGGGGCCCAAGACCGGCAGGCAGCCCAGCCAATCATGCTTCCTGCACTGCCAAGGCCCCACCTTCTCAGTCCCGGATCCAGTTACAAATGGCCCTAACTGCAAGGGCCACAGAAGCCCTGATTCCTGTCATGTCCTAACAGGGTTGGCCCTGGCATTCTGCAAAGTGAGTCTTCCACACCCCAGCATTGCTTTTCCTGTGGCCCCCCACCTGGTGCAATGCCACTCACCCCAAAACCGCTTCCATAGGTACCCAGAAGCCCCACTGCCACATGGTCTAAGAGCCACACTGACAACAGGCCTGCAGACATTCCCTCCACGTGAAGCTGGATTCATACTGTCCTCTCTGCCAAGAACAGTGTTCCTTGCCTGGCACAGTCTCCTCAGAAGCAATCACACTGGAACAACATGGTTAGTGCAGCAGTGTTGCTCAGGACTATGTCACACAGAGTCCCCTTGTTGTGGAGTCATGGGGAAAATGTATCTTAGGGCTTAGCCCCAGGGAAAGCTGTGCACATCCCGGGCACTGGGTGCATTTTTAATCCTGTGGACATGATGACTAAGAACCACCAATCGATCATGTTCCCTTTTTGTTTTCATTGTTAGGAAGTGTAGTGCCAAATCTGTTCATCACCTCTAGCAGGTTTATGTCCTAATCTGTCCATGGCTTTATTTTAGTTTCCCATCTTATTTTCCTTTGTATTATTTCCTCACTAAATTTATTTTACCTTAATGTAGAATGTATACGATCTCAAATCTTTATTTGGAATAGAGTGAGGTATACATAAATGAGCAAACAACTCCTACTTTCTCTGTAAAACCCACTTCGAACGTCCCCACCTCCGACTTCTCCTTAACAACTCCACAAAGGTGGGCTTCCCTCCCCAGTGGTCCCACAGCCTCTGCCTGTACCTGCCTGGATTCACACTCACCCACGGTTCTGTATTTTACTGTTTTCATGGCTCTCCCCACCATCCGACAGAAAGTTCCTGTGTGAAGGCTAAAAGCCCGCCCTCTGCCAAAATCTGCCCAGTGCTGCATGCACACTGGCTTGTTTAATCCTCAAGATAAACCTGCCAGATACGGCTGGCTGTGCCCATTTTACAGTTGAAGCAACTGGAGCTAGGCACCATCAGGTACTCATTCAAGGTCACGTACTATTGAGTGGCAGAGCTGATACAGAAGGCTTATCTTCCTAAGGTCACCCAAGACATGAAAAAGAGCTTTTACATGAAAAAGAAAAGGAGAGAGAGGGAAGGGATTTAGATTTCCTTAGATTGTCAAATCATTCACTGCAGATGTCAAACTCATCTGCATCACTGGAATCATTTAAAATATGGCTTGATTCATAACAATCCACCCTCTACAACTGTCTAGCAAAATCTGCAAGTATTTAATTGTGGCAGACTCATGCTCATCCTCCAATAGGCTGGTCAGAACAAGTGGATTAGAGGAGTTACTCACATGCTAGATTGTTTTACAGCATCCCCTATCCTCACTCCCCCACCCACTATGTACATACACATTTTTAAATCCTGGGAAGTAGTTAGAGCAAAATATATATACTCAGAAGACAAGAGCTAATTCTGCAAGAAGCTTCTAGAAGAAAACAAAGCCTACTTTCCCT
Source organism: Mandrillus leucophaeus (assembly GCF_000951045.1). Lineage (NCBI taxonomy): Eukaryota > Metazoa > Chordata > Mammalia > Primates > Cercopithecidae > Mandrillus > Mandrillus leucophaeus. The sequence goes on from NW_012107252.1 coordinate 862,245, forward strand.
GTAGGCAAGTGCACATGACCCATGAGGCCAATCATTACCCTGGCTTTACAGTGTACAGACAATTAAACTACACGAAATGGCCGGGCATGGTGGCTCACACTTGTAATCTTAGCACTTTGGGAGGCTGAGGTGGGCAGATCACCTGAGGTCAGGAGTTCGAGAGCAGCCTGGCCAACATGGAGAAATCCCGTCTCTACTGAAAACACACACACAAAAAAATAGCCAAGCTTGGTGGTGCGTGCCTATAATCTCAGCTACTCCGGAGGCTGAGGCAGGAGAACTGCTTGAACTCGGGAGGCGGAGGTTGCCAGGAGGTGAGATCGCACCACTGGATTCTAGAATAGGCAACAGAGCAAGGCTCCATCTCAAAACAAATTTAAAAATAAAAAAATAAACTACATAAAACAATTTTTAATATTCCAATTGAGAACCTAATTGGCCTGAGATCTTTAAATCAAAGTGCCCACTGGTATCTATCAGTGCCCTTCCATTGAATGAGGAAGGCAGGACAACAGAGGCTGCTCAGGTCTGTGTTCACATGGCCTTGGGCAAACTGGGAGCTCTCCATCTGCCCCTCAGTTTACATGCGTGGGGGTAGGGGGTGATAATGACACCACCTCTTACGGTTGCAGTGAGGACGAAGCTGGCACAGGGGTAATGTCGAATAAATCACCGCATCCCAGGCAAGAGGATATGTGAGCGAGAGCTGGAGTCCTCTTTGTAGACCTCGTGTTCTTCCATTTTAAAATGCGAACAAGAGCCAGAGAGAGGGGAATAAGGCATAAGCTATGAATGGACGGGAAGGAGAAGGATTTCTGACCCACCTCTTCGCAAAAGCAGCCCCTCCATCCTGACGGAGAGCACCTCTTTTGGGGGTCTGATTTGTGTCTCTCAGGCCACCTTACGCCTTATGTTCTATGTGTGTGTGCACATGTGCACGCACACACATCTCCTCTGTAAAGCTCGTGCACCCAGGTCCTGAGCCTGACTCCCCCAACTCCCTCCCGTGTCTGGTACATGGTTGAGCTCAGTAAGCACAGGTTGAGTAAATCACAGTGGTAGAAGCAGCACCAGCTGAGGCAGAGAAGGTATATTCAAATGTCAGTTCTCTTTGTCCCCCATGCCAGATGAGGCCCCTGGAGCCTGTCCTCTGCCTCCCTTCCTGAATGTTCTGGGGACTCCCCTCTGTTCTCCAGACAAGCACCCTCACTCTGCCACCAAGATCCCTCTCAGCCTACACCAGCTGCCACCCCCTAGGGCTGTCCCCTTATCATCCCCTCTCTTTTTGTTGACAGCCTTGGATGACATAACCTTAGAAGACCCAGCCCAGGGACCAACCTGACTACACAGCGTGGACATGGTAGGGGGACAGGTGATTCAAAGATTTCCTGGGTGTGGTCCCCTGCCCTCCCCCTCTGAAGCATGTCACAGTGGCTGACAGATTGAAGGCCCAGCCCTGGCACAGAGCCCCCGCTATGCCACTTACACTCTTCTGAACCTTGGGAAAATACCTTCATCTCCACAAGCCTCCATTATGTGTGAATGGGGGTAAGAACGGCATGGATGCATCTTACCTGCCTCTGAAGGTTGTCACTAGAATGAGAAGCACTGATCTCCACCTGGCACAGGGCCAGTGCAGGTGCCGTGGCTCCATCCCAGCACCACAATGAGTAAAACCTGAGCAGGAAGGGGCACTCTGTGCTTTCCCTCTGTGGCACTCCAGTGGGCAAGGGGGCCTTGGAAGGTGCAGGGCCGGAGCCAGCAGGACCACTCAGGCCCACCTGGGACTCCAGAAGGAAAGGGCATCTCGGGACGACTCCACGGGGCGGGGGGCTCCTAGCTCAACATCTTCCCTGTTTTACCCAAGAGAGGTCAAGATGACAGGACCCAGAGTATGACGTGCTCACCACCCCTCACCCTCACCCCACGCCCCACCCACACACCCCCTACACCTTCAGGAGGACGGGATGAGTCATCATTAGGTCACTGGGTCATCAAGTAAGCAGTGGGGACCACAGGGTGCAATTTCCTCCCTTCCTCCCCGCCCAGCCCACCTCCGGCTCTCCTCCTACTCTCTGCCCCCGACACTTTCCTGTGCTCTGATGTGGGAGGGATATCACTCATTGACAGGTTTCAAAACTAAAAGTAGAGCGCATTTAGTCCTTTCCTGTGGCTGAGCTCAGCTCCCAGCTCCCAGAACCCTGCCATGCTGCTGCGGGGCTGGCATGTCCCCTCCTGACCCTCACGGGGAGGGCCCCCATGGTGTTAGCCAGGGCTCAAGAATGAAGCTAGGACAGGAGGGGCAGAAGACGATGAAGGGAAGTGCAAACATATGACCCTGTCATCTGTTAGGCCTCGAGGTGGATCCTGGGACCCCAGATGACAGGAGAGCGGAAGGGAAATCAGAAACCAGCAAGCTTCACTTCTCTGGAGTGCCAGGCCCTGCCAGGTACAGAGAGACAGACAGAGGGAGTGAGGGAAGGAGGGACCTGGAGGGAGACTCCATTCCAGGGAAGACACAGGATCCCTACAGAACCCTGCCAGGCAGTTGTCCCCATACGTAGTGATAAGCAGTGACCGGGCAGAAATGGGAGGCGATTTTCCCAGCCTGTCACCTCCAGCAAGGTGTGAGGCAGAATGGGCTGATGACAGAGTCACAAGGAAACAGATCTCCATAGCACAGCATGGAAAGGGCCAATGCCGTCAATGAAAGATGCTCTGGGAGGTCAAGAGAAGGGCCAATTAACCCCATCTGGGGAAGGATTTCATGATGGTTGTGATGCTTGCTCTGGATCTGAACAGTGCATGGTGGGAATAGGTCAGGAAGTCAAGGGGATAAAGATCAGGGCAAAGGCACCAAGGTGTGTAGTCGTGGGGCAGGGGGGAGGGGGAGGGCTGTCTCTTATACACATCTAGATGTGTATAAGAGACAGCTCAGCAGCCCATGCTGACTTTCCTTATAACTCGGAGCCCAGAAGTCACTGTTGTTTCCAGAAAATTAGAGTCACAACCCTGATAATATTATCAACCACTAACAGGGCATCCACTATGGGCTAGACATGGTCCTAAGCACTTCATAAACACTACCCCCATTTCATCTTCCTAACAACCCTAGAAAGTAAGATTACTACCCCCGTTTGGTAGAGATCAAGAACTAGGCCCAAAGAGGTTGACTCACTTGCCCAAGGCACACACTTCTACAACAGGTGGGGTTGGACTTGAACCTGAGGCTCCAGAGGGCATGCTCTCCTGACCACTCAGCTGGGTTGCCCCACAGACCACAAAATGCCTTTCCTGCTCCCCAGCAGGTCCAGTTCGTCCTCTATGCTAGGCTGCAGACATCTCCAGAGCAGGGCTGTGTCCTCTCCTCCTTCTGTTGAGTTCCGCTACCTGAGCCTGGCCTTTGTAAAGAAATTTGACAGGCACATCATGACAGGCAGATTCCAGGGGGAGAAAGCACTTGTCACAGTCCAATTTGGGCTGGGAACCAACAATTTGTTGACTTAATCAGGCAGATGCAAAAAGGTGTTGTCATGGTGGCAAGGTTTCTATTCCAGGCAGCCAGGCCATAATTAAATGTCCTGACCTGCACACCTCCAATTACAGCACAAGAGCTGGTTTCCCGGGCCTGTTAGCTAGCAATTATAGAACCTTCCACTGAAATTCCAAATCACTTAGTAAAGGTCAACTTCCTTTATTTATTTTTCAGATTTGGGGGTAGAAGTGAAATGGAATTATTGCCCAAATTACGTGTGACATCCATTACTTAAAATAGGTTTATTCAAATGGCCCACAGGGAGCAAGGGATGGAGCCTGCAGTTCTTATAAGCTGTTATAAGGGATCTCATTTATGGAGCACCTGCTATGCGGCAGGCACAACCACAGTGGCTTTAAGTGTGTTCTATGATTTAATTCTTATAATAACCCTAAGAAGTAGGTATTATCATTTCCATTTTGGAGAGGAGTAAACTGAAGATCAGAAAAGTTAAGTAACCTTCCCAGGGTCATACAGCTGGCGCTTCAGAATTCAGGATTTACAGCCGGGTCTGTCCGCCTCTGGACACCAGGCTCTTCCCATTACTAGGTGGTCTCAAGCTAAGAAACACAATTTGGGTTCAGAGCAGAGCTCCTATGTGTTGTGCAAGAAGTGCTGAGACCTAAAATATTCCCTTCTCCTGGCCTATTCATGAAGGCCCAGTTGAGGCACAGGTCTCTTCCAGCCTCTGGGATGGTTACCACGTTAGGGTAATAACCCTTCACTGTTGACGGTTCAGACAGCTTTTTATATTAAGAGAGACTTGGAACAGTGTGAGGACAGTAGGCCTTTAGAACAGACACGGGTGGTGCCAAAGACACAGTCTTCATGCCACCACTTGCCATGTGATGTCCACGGCAGGTGCCACTAATCAACAGTGACCCCAGACTCCTTCTCAATACAGGTGATTCTTCCAATGCATTGAACCGACCCAGGAGATGCAAATTGTTTGCTCTCTCTGTCTTAAGATATATGGTGACCATATTTTCTGCATGCAAAATTCTAACATGTAATTCAACTGAAGATTATTTTCCTGATTTATGAATTTATTTATGCTTTACAACAGCATAAAGTCAAATCACATTCCCCGATATATTTAACAAATCACTTTTAATGAAAAGAATAAATGCCCCTTAATCAGAATTGTCCCAGATGATCTAGGCCATATGGTTGTTACAGTCGACTGTGGGTGAAGATCCTGGGCCTGTGCACAAAAAGACACTCAGTAAACACATGGGGAACAAGTGAATGGGAGGAGGGCTGAGATGGAAGAAAAAGGGGAAGTAGAAGGTCCCTGAGGATAAATTTGTGGACATCATCATCTCGCCAGAGTCCATATTTGACTGGGGACTTTCCTGAAGCTATAAATTACTTTTCAATGTCTTATTCCAGGAGATAAATATCCAAACGACATGTCCATCTGATGAAAAGAGCAATGTATATGCACACACCAGATGCATGTGGGTGCAGCTCCCCAGATTGCAGTCAGTCAAGTTTTATACTTAATCAGGCTTCAGTGTTCAGGGCCAAAAGCCACAACAAACATTTCAAAGTCAGGCGTCACCCTGCATCTCACAGATAGTCCCCAGCTGCCCACAAGACCTGGACTGATTGGGTAACTGTAGAAATCCACATCCATGATGCTGAAATGGCAGAACTGCTATGAAGCTTGTCCCAGTTTTTTTGATTTTGCCTTCAGGCAGCAACAATCCTTTCGACTGCTTATCTCAAATAACGAAGTCACCTCCACCGGAGAAGTGATATCAATCACTTGTAGGAAAGCAAAACTCCATAAGCATCCTAGTGACAGGGCCTACTAGTTGACTCCAGGATGAGTGCAATGATTTCTCCTGGGTACCAAGAAGGCTCCATCCAAAGAGAGGGCAGATAACAAATGTCCATCTTAGGTCCCTTGCCCCCCATCCACCATCTCCTACTACCTGGGACCTCCACCTAAGAGAAGAAGCACCAGCCTTGGCAATGGAAGCTCACACCAGTAGGGGCTGGCTCCACACTGATCCTGGTAGCAGGTTTCTGCCTCATGCTGAACTAGTGCGTGCCTCAGCCCTTTGGAACCCCTTGGAGCTCTCCAAGGTACTGACCCTCATTCCTGGCTGGGCCCCTAAAAACAGTGTCATGGTGAACTGTGGTTATTCTGAGTTTACATATGGTTATATTCTTTTAAAAAGAATCAATTCAAAATAAATTTGGCTTCACTGTTGCACCTCATTTTGAGAAGTAGTCTTCTAACTTTTCACCCCAAATGTATAGTGTGGATCTCTTTGAGAAGCCAGGTGGCCTATGTGGCATGTGGCTTACGGATATGCCTATAATGGCCCTGAAGCCTTTGACATCACCAAGTCCTCACTCCTTTGGATCTTGCCTGTCCTATTTCTTGGCCTTGTGCCCTCTCCAATCCCTTCCTATCAACTGCAGACCCCTAGGATGCCCTTTTACAGCCCTTATAGGGCACTATGATTGTTTATTGACCAGTTTATTTCCCCTATTGGCCTGAGTCCTCCAATGACCAGATTTGTTTTGTACCTAATCCTGGATTTGTGTCACCTGGGTCCTCAGTTGGTGTTTATTGCCCAGTGGGCAGCTAGTGAATAGCCTCCTGGGTGTGACCCAGGAGATCTTCCATCTCTTAAGCCCTTGACTTTTCCTACTCCCTGAGGCCCACTCTGGCAGCCAGCCAGCTGTGCTCTCCTCCCAAAGGTAGGAACAGAGGTCTGTGCTAGTCTCCTGCTCATGAGAAACTTCAGGATCCATGTCTTCTGCTTGCTTGTTTGTTGTATTTCCTAGAGGAAAACAGTCTGGTGTTAACCTTGGGTTTTACTGACTAGCTCACCCCATAGAAACACAACAATAACAATGAATGCTTCCTTGAACACCACTTTTCACTATTCTAAGCATTTTATATGCATTAATTACCAATTACATTTTCTGTAAGGCAAATGCTACCATATCCCCTTTTTACAGATAATGAGGCAGACAGAGAGGTTATGTGACTCACTTGGGGTCGCCCAGCTGGTTAGTGATGGGCCCAGAGCAGCCTCCAGAGACACTGTCCTGAACCTTCATGCTGTGCTGCCACTGAGTTTGGAGCACCACGGGGATGGGGTGGGGAAAGGCGAAACGTCAGGAGAGGGTGAGAAATGGGAATTTGGAGGCATAAAGTCAGGAAAAGGTTGAGTCCTTTTTACAAGAAATTCCTAAAAGAGGGAATACGAAAATAGCAGTTATTGTAGTTGTAAAGACGAGTCCTTATCTAACTCCATATAATTAATATTATATATAATTAATTTACAATTGGGAAAAAAATTACTGTATTCTAAAGATGAGCAAGCAGAGGCCCAGAGAAACCCCGGAGTACCCAAGTTACAAAGAAGAGTGCCCAGAGGTACTGGCTTAAGAAGACAGAAGGTGCTCAGTTGAAACATTTTTACAATGGTATAAAGAACCCCCAAGATGATATTTTAATAAACAAAATGACCCAGGTCATTAATCTCTCTGCTGCCTTGAGACCTACACAGGAACTCCCAGAGCTGAGGCCGTGGAATCCCAGCCAGCCATCCTCTAGGGGGAGCTAGAGGCAGTCCTTCCCTTTAAACAGGGCCTTCATTAAGCAAATTTACAAACACAGGAGCGCAAACAGAAAACTCTCTCTCAGGTTGCAATGGACAGATGTTTAATAAGATGCCATGGGCCAGGTGCAGTGGCTCATGCCTGTAATTCCAGCATTTTGGGAGGCTGAGGAGGGAGGATCGCTTAGGGCCAGGAGTTCAAGGCTGCAGTGAGCTGCGCTTAGGGCCAGGAGTTCAAGGCTGCAGTGAGCTGGGATCAGGTCACTGCACTCCAACCTGGACAACAGAGCAAGACGGTCTTAAAAACAAAACAAAACAACAGCAAAAACAAAAACAAAAATAAGATGTCATAGATATAGAATAAATAGAGGATAAAGCCTACTGGGGAAATGCCTGAATTCTAGACAATCTCAGTAGCTTTCTTGCATTCCTCTGAGATGACTGGGCCACATCTGTATTGTGTTCCCATCTGGACACCTCATTTTAAGAGTGATAGTGACACATTTGTCCTGGGAAGGGAAATTAGCAAATACCAAGGCTGGTGGGAGATGGGGGGATCCTGGGCTGCTCACCCCAGAGAAGACTGGCCACTAGGCTGCAAAGCCACCACTCCAACACTTCTCCATCTGTGAAAGCAGAGTGTCCCCTTCCCTGAGGGTGCACTCCTCCTTGGGGGTGAGGGGACAGATAAGTTAGAGCTGCCAAGGTTCTCTGCTCCTTAAATGCAGCCTAGCAGGATGGGTGGAGAGGGTGGGGGGTGGTCCTTGCAGCACTAAGAGCCAAGCTGCTTTCTGGACCTGGTAAAATGCCTATGCACTCTGGGGCCTCTGAGACTCCTACAGCAAGAAGGACCTTAGCTGTCTCCAGGTCCTGATCCAACCACAATTTTTATTTTATTCTATTCTATTCTATTCTATTTTTGAGATGGAGTCTTGCTCTGTCGCCTAGGCTAGAGTGCAGTGGTGCGATATTGGCTCACTGCAACCTCTGCCTCCCAAGTTCAAGTGATTCTTCTGCCTCAGCCTCCCAAACAACCCCCTCATTTTTGAGATGAGGGCTCTGAGGCTCCGGATTCCATGGCCAATAAGAAGCAGAAGTGGGAGTGGAGTCCAGTCCTGCAGCCCACACCTCCACTAGCAGGGGCAACACTATTAACCAATCTTGCCCTGTCTTTCTGGTGACCCGGAAGCAGTCCTATCACGGCAGCTGGAAAACAGTGGCTCACACCGCTGCCAGGCAATGTTCACCAGCTGGTCCTCCTCCCAAACATACTGGCAAGACCCAGTGACACACAGGGCGCCTGAGAGACTGTGCGCCCACATACTACCTTGCAATTGCCCATCCCCAGCCATTAACAGAGGTGCAACTTCTCTCCGCAGGACCACAATGGATAGAAATCACTGTGGAAATCTCTTGGCTGCTAGCCATAGAGGACAGATCTTCTAGGCCAAAGGGAGAAGACTGAGAACCATAGAGCTATCACGTAGGAAGGACCATCAGAAACCATGCAGTGCTCTCTGATGCCCAATATGTAACCATAACACATGAGAGACAATTAAAGGAGAAGAGCTGGGGAACCCCACCCCTGCCTCATGCCATACAACTCTTCCTGAACACAGGGTCTTCACAGCCAGCCTCAACAAGAGACACACGTAGAAGGGAACCATGACTAGCCATCCCACAGACCAGACCAGCACAGCCTGTTGCGGTGGAGACAGTAGCTTCTTCCCCAACCATTCAGCACTGCGGCCTGGACTTCCTCACCTAGAGATGTCTAGGGCTCTGGTGCCTTCCTGTAGTTACCCACAGTAGCCCACAGCACTGCCCTTTCTCAATCTCAGCCTCCTCCCCACCCCTACACGGTCCGTCCTCCAGTAGTGGGGGCTTCATCTCCTGATGGTCTTGACCTTGGGCACTCTTATCTTGCTGTCCAAGGGAAAAGCCCGGAAGACACTGAGTAATGAGAGCTGAGAGAATGGGACCTTGCTTTTAGGCCATGGGTGAAATTCAAGCCCCAGTACATCATGTCTGTGAGGCTTGTGGAAAGCTGGCTTCTGACCACAGGAGCTGGAAAAGAGTGAGTGTCCCTCAGCCAGCACTCGGCAGACATTTATCTGGCATGACCTCTGCGCTCACACTGCCAGGGCTGGAGTGCAGAGCCATGGGAGAGTGGGGTCACGTGGGGACAGTTCTTCCCCTCACCCCATCCTGTGCTGTATGAACTATATCTATCATCTCTTTTAGCTCTCAGGCCACCGTGGTGGTTGGTGTGTTCCCATTTCACATATGAGTAAATGTAGACCCATGAGAGTTAAGGAAATTGCCCAAATTCACATGGCTAAGAAGATGCAGAACCAGAACTTGAATGCAGGCCCGGCTTCCCCACGGCTAGTGCCTGCTACCAGATTATAGCCATGAATCTTGCATAACCTGGGTGAAACTCTTTTCCAAACTCTATTTCAGAATTACAAGTTGGCCCAAAATGTGACTCCCACAGCATGCTAATCTTGTCATTACTATTCATTTATGACCACTCTCTATTGCATTTGCAACTGAAAGCTTTATTGTGCATTAGTCTGTCGCAGTTCCACAAATATTTATGTTTCCATTCCACAGGTAAGAATAGGTACCAAAGAAGTTCTTTTCCTCCATTTTAAAATGGAGAGTCGCTCCTTCTTTATGAAAGCATTTCTTTCAGCGAATCCATTTACTGCCCATTGATTCAAAAGCATTTACTGAATGTATAAGGCATACACATTATACACATGATATGCAAAATCAGCACTGCTCTGGGTTTTGGAGATACAGCAGTAATCAGGACAGACAAGGTTCCTGCTAAAATCAAACTCAGGTTGTAGCAGAGGAGACAGACAGTAAATAAGTAAATAAATAAATAAGATGGTGCAGGTAAGAGGTGCTATGAAGAAAATAAAACAGGATGGCCTGGGGATGTAATAAGAGGTAACATCTGAACTGATACCTGTTACCTGCTAACTGAAAAGAGTCAGCCATAAAGTTCAGGTGAAAGAAAGTTATAGGCAGAAGGCGGTCAGGTGCAGTGGCTCATGTCTGTAATTCCAGCATTTTGGGAAGCTGAGGGGGGAGGATTACTTGAAGCCAGGAGTTCAAGACCTGCCTGGGCAACACAGTAGGATGCTTTCTCTACAAAAAATAAAAATTAGCTGGGCGTGGTGGTGCACGCCTGCACTCCTAGCTACTCAGGAGGCTGAAACAAGAGAATGGCTTGAGCCGGGGGTTTGAGGCTGCAGCGCGCTATGATCACACCACTGCACTCCAGTCTGGGTGATACACTGAGACCCTGTCTCAAAAAAAAGAAAAAGGGAAAAGAAAAGAAAGTTCTAGGCAGAAGGAACAACAAATACAAAGTCCCTGAGGTAGGAATGGGAATGGTCACAGCCAGTGTTAATGGAACCTAGAGAGTTCAAAGGGAAGCAGGGGAAGATAGGGAGGCTGACCCACATCAGGCCTCAGAGGCCTGTGGAGGAGGCTTAGCCTTTATCCTAGTGACATGGGGAGAACCATGCATGAAAACACATACAATGAATCACCAGCGAGTGCTGTAGGAATAGATGCTATGGTTTTGTTTGTTTGTTTGTTTTGTTGTTTTTTGAGACAGAAGTCTCCCTCTGTTACCTAAGCTGGAGTGAGGTGGTGGGATCTCGGCCCACTACAACCCCTGCCTCCTGGGTTCCAGTGATCCTCCTGTCTCAGCCTCCTGAGTAGCTGGAGAACCATACCCCCAAAACTTAGAGATCAGACTGCCTTCAGAATTAAACCACTAAAGCCCACATGCCATTGATGCAATTAGTCACCTGCTGGTTCTGGAGCAAGTCCCCAAAGAGCTGTGGAGCATCCCAAACTAATCAAGGTGGCCTTGGAGGCAGGGCCAGAATTAGTACGTAGAAAGTGGCAGTACCAGGATTTGAACCCATTTTAGGCTGACTCCACAATCCCAAGTCTTGTCCACTCCAGCCTCTCAGTAGCTTCCATAAAGCTTAGACACATAGCACACATAAAGATAACAAGGAGAACTGTTACCAGCATTGAACAGAAAGCACATTCTTATGTGGCATTTTACTTATGGCACAATCGGGGTGGGTACATGGAAGACAGCCATGGAGTAGGCTGTTCAAACCTGGTGAAACAAGAAGTTTAAGTGTTTCTCTTATTTCAGATAAAACCCAGAAGGCAAATTTTCATTAACTAACAACTAAAAGCATCTGTTCTGGCTGGGTGCAGTGGCACACTCCTGTAATCCCAGCACTGTGGGAGGTCGAGGTGAGGGGATTACTTGAGGTCAGTAGTTTGAGACCAGCCTGGCCAACATGGTAAAACCCCATCTCTACTAAAAATACAAAAATTAGCCAGGCGTGGTGGCGCACACACCTGTAATCCTAGCTACTCAGGAGGCTTAGACAAGAGGATTGCTTGAACCCAAGAGGCAGGAGTTGCAGTGGGCCGAGATTCCACCACTGCACTCCAGTCTGGGCAACAAAGGGAGACTTCTGTCTCAAAAACAAACAAACAAACAAACAAAAACATAGCATCTATTCCTACAGCACTTGTTGGCGATTCATGATATGTGTTTTCATGTGTGGTTCTCCTCCAAGCCCCATGAGAAAGAAGGACTATAAACTTGCATTCCTAACATGCCACTTGCTTCATCTTGCCATGCTCTTGCCCTCTGCTAGCACTGTCCACCTGGAAAACTCATCCCCACCCTTTCAGATTCAGCTCAAGTGTCAGCTCCCATAAGATGTCTTCCTGACCATCTCTACCTACTTTTAGGCCAAATTGATCACTTCTAAGCACATCTCTTTGATCAGCTCATCACACTGGATGCATCTGGTGGCTTAAATGCCTGCCCCTTCCTGCAGTGAGCAAATAGAGAGCAGGGATTACATCACTCACCGAGGAACTGCTGGTGCCCATCATAGCACTTAACACATAGTAGGCATTTATTGAACGCTTATTGAGGAGGCCACTGCTGGCTGAGTAAGGTCTTCTGGCTACTGCTGAAGAATGGCAAAGCGGAGACCCACATCCAAGCCTTAGATCACATTTTTCGGCCATGAGAAATGGCTATATAAAAGTAGCTAGGTCAGGACAAAGGTGATGGAGACATCAGACAGACAATAATTTGGGGTGGAGGGAAGTGATGCAGAGAGGAGGCTGGATCAAAGGAGCTGCAATGAAATCTAACACAGCAGGGAAAAAAGGATGGGGCAAGACGGGGCAGGACATGGCAGAAAATGCGGTGGAAGTGAGCCAGAGGTGAATTACCTGAGGTTCCTTACGTGGGTGCTGGAGAAATGAGGACACTGCCTGCTGCATGGCTAGGCTGAGTGAGGCACACTGAGGAAGTTTTCTTTGCATATTCATCTTGGGTTGTCAGTGGGATCCCTGGTCACCAGGAGGACATGCGGTTCAATGCTCTATTTAGAGGTATGCTTAATGCCTGATAATTACAGCCAGGAAGGTGACAGTTACCCCTTGCCAAGGTGGGCAAGGAGAAATGAGAGCTTCCAGCAGCTCCAGAAAAGGTCTTTTAGAAATCACAAATCCTCACCCTTCAGGTATCAACGTGGCTTACTCCAGCACTGCTGGGAGGTTACCTCGTGTAATTTCTGGAGATACACTACTACTTCCCTTTCCAAATACCCAAATGTTGTCTGGACTGAGTGGAGAACTGCCCTCTTTGAAGAAAGCAGGTGGGGAGGGAGGAACACTATGGAAAAAGCCTGGACTCCCGAGGGAGACTGGCCTGAGTTCCAATCCTGATTCCACCCTCTTGAGCTGAGTGACCAGGGGCCAGCTCTACTGTCCAGTGAAGGACATCTCAGCAATGTCACAGAAGACTGGAAGAAGGCAACTGTGATGTCTAAACACAACACACCATCAATTTCTAGAATATACAAGGAACTCCTGAGAGCCAATCAGAAAAGGACAGGAAACTCAATTTAAAAAATAGCAAAGCATATGAACAGGCCATTCATGGAAGGGAGAATCCAAGTAGGTAACAGCGTATGAAGACACCTTCAAATGTACTAGTAATTCAAAAAGCCAAAATAAACACAGCAAAACACTAATAAATTCCCACAAGTAAATATTAATAATGCCTGTGTTGGTGAGCAGGGTGCAAAGATTCCTGTTTCTTCGTGTCCTGCTGGTGGGAGTACAAAGGGATTCAGCCATTCTGGAAAACAGTCTGCAGTATATCCTATTTCTTCTTTGTGACCCAGAAGGTTCACTCCCAGATGTAAATCCCTGGGGGAGCATTGATGAAGAAATGTGTTCAAGTATTGATTCTCATAGCAAGGACTGAAAGCAATTCAAGTGCCTTAGACTAGGGGTGAGGATAAGAAGAGGTTATGGGGGATGTGAAACACCATTGAAACACCACGCAGTCACTGGAAGCAGTGCGCTGAAGGTACAAGGTTGTGGGGACATTGCACATGCCGTACCGAATGAAAACGAACACAGTCAGTAGCAGACAATAATATTATTCCCTTCCACGGGAGGAAATAGGTATTCACATCTAGCACACTAGCCGATGCACTGTGGAGATTTAATAAATGCTGGTTCTCTCCTCCTTGTGCATTCCAACCTCTGCCCTTTGTCTTCATTCCCTCCCCATGCTTCTTGAGTGGTGTTCCAAGGTCTCCAGGTAGTTTAAACATTGCTATGGAAGGTGAGGGAGAGGTGTTAAGTAATCTCGGGGCAACTTTAACTAGAGAAAGAGTTTTACAAATCAGAGTGAATGAAACCTTGTCCTGAGTTCCCAGAGCCTTATGAAGGAGGCAGTGTGGAGCTATGGGCCAGAAGCTATTATCTCTATTTTAAAGAGATCATTTAAGTAACTTGCCCCCAAGGTACTCACTAATCAATTGTAGAATCAGTGTTTAAATTCAGGCAGTCTGAATTCAGAGCCTACTCTTCCTTTTTTTGTTTATTTGCAGATTTTATTTCATGTGTATGTGTGTATGTGTGTGTTGAAATCTTTCAAATATACAGAAATGTACAGAGACTAATAAAATGAACACACTTTGCCCATCACCCAGCACTCTCCAGTCCTTTGCCATTTAACCACATACTAGTTTCATTCTCAATAGCATCTAATTGTTCCTTTTGTCTTTTTTTTTTTTTTTTTGGTCTATCTTGCTAAAGAATTCTTTATCTTTTGTTTTCTGATTTAGTTGTTCTTTTCTATTGTCTCTTTATTCTCTATTTGTTAATTTCCCTTCTGCTGCTTTCTTTGAATTTACTCTTTTGTTCTTTTTCTTACTTCTTGATTTGGGTTTTTCTTTACCAATATAAATATTTACAGCTATACATTTCCTCTCAGAATTGTTTTAGCCATTTCCCACTCATTTTGAAATGTAGCATTTTATTACCATTCATTTCATATATATAATTTCCACTAAGGTTTCTTCTTTGAATCATTATTTCAAAGAATTTTTAAAATTTCAGACTTATGGGAGATTCATTATGTTTTAATTATTGATTTCTGATTGAATTGCCTTGTGGTCAAAGATATATATGATATAGGGGGGGTTTCTTGTAGTTAGAGATGTATATGATATTGGGATTTTAAAAATTAGTTGACATTTGCTACATGATCAGTTTTTGAAAATGTTCACATGTACCTGAAAAGTATATGTACTCTTTAATTGTTAAGTCAGGATTTTGTATAAATGCTTTACATCAGGGGTTAGTAAATGTCCTAAATCAGGCCAGATAGTAAAAACTTTCAGCTTTGCAGACCATATAGTCTCTGTCATGGCTACTCAACCTGCCATTGTAAAGCAAAAGCAGCCATAGACAATAGCCATAGAAAATAAGTAAATAAATGAATGGGGATGTATTCCAATAAAACTTTATTGACAAAAACAGGTGGTGGGCCGGAACTGGCCTACCACCTGTTAGATCAAGCTTTTTACTTGTGTTGATAAAATATTCTGTATCTCCAATAAATTTTTTGTCTATTTACTCTGTCAGTTGTAGACAGCATAATGTTTAGATTCCCCTTTATGAAAACAGATCTGTCCATTTCTCCTTGTCATTCTGCCAATTTTTGCTTTATGTATTTTTAAGTTATGTTATTAGGTACAAACAAGCTCAGAATTGTTATGGCTTCATGAACTCCTCTTATCTCTATGCAGTGACCTGTTTTATCCCCAGAATGACCATAGGTCCCTGTTTGCCTGAGATAGTCCTAATTAACACATGCTGTTCTCACAGGTCTTATTAACAGCACCTCTTATATTAATACATGTTGTCCCCATAGACTTTACTAATAGCACCTCTTTTAACTCTGGAAAGAGTCCTCATTTGAACAACTGATTACATGGTCACTTTAAAAAAATATCCTTAATGTTCTCTGTTCTCTGAGGATAATGTAGTTATTTCAGCTTTCTTTTGGTAGCGTATGTCTGGGAAATAGCCATCCGTTTAAGTCCAAATGTTTTAAATAATTATTTTATATTTATCTTCCCCTTGAATTTGCTACTGTCTTTTAGGTAATAGTCCTGTGTTCACTAAGACACAACATACAGTATCAAGTTTAAAATGTCTAGTCCTAGATATTAATCCATTAAAATGTTAGCTCCATGGAGGAGATTTGTATGTATTTTGCTCACTGCTAAATCCCCAGTGTCAACCAAACCTCACACAGAATAGGAACTCAAATATGTATTGTATGAATGAACACTTGAATCTTCAGTTCAAGGTAAGAAATACTTTATCCCTACATAGGCAAGTTGCAAGGGTTCCTCCCCTCCCTAGCTAGCACCTGTGACAGGTAGGAACTTGGGGTCAGGGAAAGAAGGTACGGGGTACTGATTTTCCCCTTTCCCCTCTTGCCCTCAGATTATTAAGCAGGGCTCCAAGCTCCTGAGGGGCTGGAGCCCAGAGAAGGACAGGAAGCAGAGCCGTAAAGCTCTTAGGTGGCTGCTGACTGATAGGTGGCTCCAGCTTCAGAGACTCCCCAGTCGTGGTCTGGCTCAAATCCCCTAGGGTAGAGGCTGTATTCCGTCCCTCCAGCTTTCCCACCTCTCAGCCCCAGAGGTCCTCATCACCAGTCCTCACTCCATCTTCTCAGGCAGGTCTTAGATATTCAGGCTCCCATCTGACTTGGCATAATCTGCCTCTCATCAATCAAATGTAGGCACGCATCCCTTGCCTTGCTGTAGTGGGAATGGAGGCACTTCTCAAATGCCATCTTCTACTTCGTCTTCCGTGTGTCAAAGACCACTCGAGCTTTACCAGCCTATGTCAAGCATCAGAGCAGATATCTCTCAACTGCAGAACACAAAACCAGGCTCTCTGAGTCATCCTGCTGAAGGGCTTCCCCTACTCCACCCCAGCCCCATACACATTATAGGTTGAACTGAGAGATGAAGCACCCTCTCACCTCTCACTACAATCCAAAACTCCTCCTCACAAAAGCCTCTCTTCAAACTACTCACCCAGATCCCTTTGCACATATTGGAAAGAAGCCCTACTTTCCCTAGTTTCTAGGCACTGTCTGAGTCCTTCCCTTAGAACAGGAGGAACTAGAGAGATGGGTAATGGGTATTCATCATTTGTCCAGTCTGGTCCTTTGGCTGCCTGAGCAAGGTGAGACAGAATGAGACTGGGCCTTGGGCAGCCTCTGTCCACATCCTAGTCTTCAGGCTCTCACTTGCTTTAACTATGTTGATCGTGCTGCACCAGGACATTCCCCTGGGTCAGGTATACATCCAGCCTACGTGGAGTGCTGGCATCAGGGTGCACAGGCCATTTTGATGTGCAGGTCCTCCTTCATTTATCCGTTGCTGCCTAACAAACCACTCCAAAATGCAGTATCTCAAAACCATCCTTTTATTGCTCCCAATTCTGTGAGTTAGGAATTAATGTAGGGCTCAATGAGGGCAACTCATCTCTGCTCCATGTGGTATGGCGAGGGCATTGTGACTGGGGTTGGAGGGTCCTAGCAGGGCACTGAGGCTGTCCTCTGTGTGGCCATTCTCTCTCTTCATGTGATCTCTCATCCTCCACGGCCTTTCTCGCTACGTTGCCTCTCTCTCCAGTAGGAAAATCTGGGTTTCTTTACATTGAAGTTGGGTTCTGAGAGAACAGAACTGTCAGGTCTCAAAAGGTCTGGGCCTGGACCTGGCACAGTGTCACTTCCTCCAAATCCTGTGTACAAAGCAAGTCACAAGCCAGCCCAGATTGAAGGGCACCTGCTTCTGGATGGAGGAGCAGCATATGCAGAGATTGATGGGGGAACTGTCGACTGCCATCCAGAAGGACTGCCACTGTCCTTCTTTGGTTGCTGCTCATATTCCTTGCTAACTGCTTAGAAATTTTTTCCCATCCTTTTCACAGAGACGAAGAAAGAATAAGAGTGGTTACAGGTTCTTCTGGCCTAGGCCTCAGGATGCAAGTATCACAGAAGAAGCTTTGAGAAGCCAGTTCTGCATTTTTTCTCCAGTCCAGCTATACCACGACAGTCCCCAGATTCAGGGGTTATCAGTGTAGTTTCTCAAACTTTCCTACATTTGCTTTTATATCACACAAAACTGCTTTGTCTGGGAAGCGGAGCTCTCTATCAACTCCAAGCATCCTCCCGCTGTTTGATCTGCATTGCTCTGGATCTGGGAAAATGGCTGTTGATATCTGCAGAATGCAGCAGGGACCCATCCTTAGTTTCAGCATTCATGTTCTAGTCCTTGTTCTTTTTACTACCTTTTGATTATGCTGTCCAATTCCACCCTTCATGATGCTATGGACTGAATTATCTGCCCCACAAATTCATATGTTGAAGCCCTAACTCTCAATGTGACTTTATCTAGAGAAAGGCTCTTAAGGAATTAATTAAGTTTCAGTGAGGTCATAAGGGTGGTGCCCTAATCTGATAGGGCTATGGCCTTATAAAAAGAAGGAGAGCAAGAAGGAGATATCCATCTTTTTCCACCATGTGAGGACATAGCAAGAAGGCAACCATCAGCAAGCCAGGAAGAGAGCCCTCATCAGAACCCAACCATGCCAGCACCTTGATCTTGGGCTTCTGGCCTGCAGAACCGTGAGAAAATAAATTTCTGTTGTTTAAACCGCACAGTCTGTGGTCTGTTGTTATGACAGCCTGAGCAGACTAATATACCCAAAGACTGCATTGTATGCTTCATCTCCTCACAAGAACACCAAGATGCAGATATAAAAGTCCCCAGCTCACAGATGAAAGAAGAGAGACCCAGTCTTAGTTAGACTGACCTGTCCTAGGTTGTACAGAGTGGCAGATCAGAACCCAGTTCATCTGGCTCCAAAGCCCATGCTCTGTGCCATATGCCAAGAGGCTTCTTGGCCATCTCCTTGTAATTTGCAGTTTGGAAAGAAGGCGGAGTCCCTGACTTCTCCTGGCTGCTGGCTCTTT
This sequence comes from Mandrillus leucophaeus, assembly GCF_000951045.1. Lineage (NCBI taxonomy): Eukaryota > Metazoa > Chordata > Mammalia > Primates > Cercopithecidae > Mandrillus > Mandrillus leucophaeus. The sequence goes on from NW_012107252.1 coordinate 880,801, forward strand.
GCTCCTGGCTCTGCCCTCTACTTCATTCTACACTCTCCACAGGCATAAGCGATCCCAGAGTGGTGACCTCAAGGGGAGGGGCAGGGTGCAGAGAGGAATTCCGCCTGGGCTGCACATTCCTTCCCAGCCACTGGGGAGGGCAACAAAGAAGCCCAATTAGCACAGAGTGTGTAGGTGGGTGGGGAGACAGCCTCTTTTGTCCTTCCTTCTGGTGTCACTGGGGGAAACACAGCTTTGTTTCTAGGCCTGGATCATTCCAGGAGGGCGCTGGGACTCCAGCAGACTCCTGTCAATGACACAAAAGCACTGAAACCAAATATTTTAAAAATCCATTTCTTTCTGTCTTGGCACATAAAAGTCTGGTTACTTGCTATTTTAGAGTAGGCAGCAGAAGCAAATAAGCTGGTTTGTGGACTCTGATAACAGAACTAAGCTGTAGTGGAAGCACCATTGTGTAGGACTTTTCAGTGTTTCAAGCACATTCATACCAATCTAGCTTTATCTTCATGTCAGAAGTCAGTGGGGTGAGTGCTTGGGTATCATGATTCTCATTTCATAGGTGAGGAAATGAAGACAGAGAATGTAAGAAACTGGTCCCAGGACACACCAAGAATCCCTGCAGGGCTCCTCATTCTGAATGCCACACTCTTTTCATCCCAAAAGGCTCCGTCACCCTGGAGATGCATATTGTCTTTGCCCCAACTGCTTCAAATAGTCATTTCCACCATGGACTTTCCACAGTTCCTTCTCTTGTTCGATCACAATTTCAATCTAACATTTTGAAACTTAATACAATCTACCATTTTGTAATTTAATAATAACCTAGTCTGGTCAGAAAGGCAATACCTCCTTTTCAGTTCAAAACAGGATCACACAGCTAACGTTGCAAGTGGCCGGACCCCAGCCCCAGCATTTTTCCTTGTGACCCACACAACCCACTGTGCACTGACAACCTCAACAACCCAGTTCCCACTTAAGCACCCTCAAACATCCAAGCTGTTTCAACAACTGGAAAAGGTATGTTTGTGTCTGATCTATACTGCTTTTTGTGACAAGGTAGTCCCTCCTAGGAACACAAGGAACATTAACTCACATGAACAGGAATGACAGTTAACATTTATTGGTGATCACAAGATACCAAGTCCTGTTCCAAGTGATATATATATATATGTATATTTATATTTATACATATTTTTATATATATAGACAGAGAGAGATGGAGTTTCGCTCTTGTTGCCAGGCTGGAGTGCAATGGTACATCTCAGCTCACCACAACCTCCAACTCCCAGGTTCAAGTGATTTTCCTACCTCGGCCTCCCGAGTAGCTGGGATTACAGGTGTTACCCATGTCCGTATAAGAGATCACCTGAGTAGCCTTAGTGTTTCACCTGGCCCAGGTGAACAGAGGTCGTTTATTCACCTGGGTGCAGGTGGGCTGAGTTTGAGAAAGGGTGGTGGGATTATCATTGGTTCTTATAGGTTTGGGATAGGCAGTGGAGTTAGGAGCGATTTTCGCAGGCATGGGGATGGAAGTTACAAAGTACATTCTCAAGGTGGGGGAGGATGTTACAAAGTATATTCACAAGGGCGGGGTGGGCATATTGTCACAAGGGCAGGGGGGAATGTTACAAAGTACATTCACAAGGACCGGGAATATCACAAAGTACATTATCACAAGGGTGGGGGAATGTCAGGATGGCTTGACCATGGTATGGCCAGCTCAGAGGACCTTACAACAGGTGCTCGCCACCACGCCCAGCTAGTATTTTGTATTTTCAGTAGAGATGGGGTTTCTACTGTTGGCCAGGCTGGTTTTGAACTGATCTCAGGTGATCCATCCGACTCGGCCTCCCAAAGTGTTGGGATTACAAGTGTGAGCCACTGTGCCTGGCCAAAGTGATATATATATAAAATAATATATATATATAAAATCATTTAATTTATATTAATTAAATTAATTAATTAATTAAATTTTAATATACATAAAATTCATTTAATTCTCACTACATTTTTTAAAAACAGGGTCTCTGTCACCCACGCTGGAGTGTGGTGGTGTGATCACAGTTCACTGCAGCCTTGACCACCCCAGACTCAGGTGATCCTCCCACCTCAGCCTCCCAAGTACCTGGGACTACAGGCGTGTGCCACCATGCCTGGCTAAGTTTTGTATTTCTTTGTAGCGACGGGGTCTCACCATATTGCCCAAGTTGGTCTTGAACTCCTGGGCTCAAGTATATGCCTACTTTGGCCTCCCAAAGTGCTAGAATTACAGGGGTGAGCCACCATGCCTGGGGAATCTCACTATTTTTGACCTGACCTCCTGAGACCCCTTGGCCCCATAAGCAACTCCACATCCCTGTAGCCCCAAGAGAGTAATGAGCCATGATGTGAAGATACTGCTCAAAACTGTGCAGCACATGACCTGTGCAACTAGACATGGCTGCCCGCTGGAATTGTCACTGTTACTCCCTTGCTCTGATATAGGACTGATTTGAGGTCTCCTCTCTCATAAGTGGGGCCACTCTGCTTCTTTTCCAGAACCTGTGAGCCATTAGTATTCTATTGCTCATTAACCAATATTTTGTAAAAGGCTTATTTCTCTTGTATATAGTTCATGTCATAGAGGTAAGGGGCTGAGAACTGCCTGTCACTGGGAGAGGCTGAGTGAGGAATTTAGGGACTCCAGGAAATGGGGGATCCTAAACAGAATGCTTGATTTTGCATTAGTAGCAGTACTTATTCGGGCCTTCAAGTGTGCTTGCACGGGTGCAAGATGCCCTGAGTGTGTGTGTGTGTTTGTTCGTTTGTTTGTTTTTGAGATGGAGTTTTTGCTCTTATTGCCCAGGCTGGAGTGCAATGGCGCAATCTCAGCTCACTGCAACCTCTGCCTCCTGGGTTCAAGTGATTCTCCTCCCTCGGCCTCCCAATGTGAGTCGGACAGTCTGACTTCCAGTGGGGGCCCACATAGACAGGGCACAGCTTAGGAGGAATCCCAGGCTGTGGGCATTCCGAGGCCCCGTGGCCAGCCTTTTGGCATATGAAGTAAGGAGGAGGTTTTGAAGGAGCCCCTGGGAACTGTGGTTTGGATGTTCTGAAGGTTTTGTATGCCGGAGATGTGGTTGTGGGTTGTCTTACAGTTCATTCATTCTATAATGAACCTGTATTGCTTTAATAAAATCAGGGAGAAATGTTACTGACTTCAAAATCTGCTTGGGCAACGTAGACTGGACTAATAGCGACTGAGCCCTGCCATGCACTTGGTACCCAGCTGGCCACCTTAACTCATTTATTTTTCAAAGGAGGACTTATTACCGCTGTTTTACAGATGAAGAAAGTGAAGCTCAAAGAGGCACGGCTTCTTCCCCAGGTCCCATGGAGCCCACATTCATCTGTTTGACTCTAAAGTCCCAGCTCTTTTCTCTACCTGGAGCTCTTTGCTGCCTCTATTGTAGCTGAACTGGAGAAACACCCAGGAACATGGTCACCAGGCTGCCCCAAAGCCCAGGGGACCAGGGTGCTGCTCACGGCCAAAATCAGGGTATTCTTCCTGAAACAGGTAAGAGACATGAACTCGGCCCAATGGAGAGGCACTTTCTTGTTCCACCACAAATCTCCATTAAAGTCGCCTTTTCCATAGTCACCAAGAGCACCTTATTGATATCCTTCTGGCATCACCTAAAAAAACAGCCTGACAGTTTTTGTGAATCACTGTTTCCATTCCTCACCCTCTTGGTTGGCTTGGTGACACCTCTTCCCTGCTGCTGTTTGCCAACTTTACCAATTTACCATCACCTGCAAGTGAATGCCCCTCTTATGCCTAGTTCTAGATTAGTTGGATTTTACATTGTTCAAGGTATCATAGAGGTTCCAGGAAAGATGCCTGAGGCACTGCTGGGGAGGGGGTGGGCTGGGGACAGTGAGGAATGGGTTAAGTAAGTCCCACTTTCCCCTCCCCCATCCTATAACCAAAGCAGATGTTTCCACCTTTGGGTGAATACTGCCCTTTATTTGAGAAGGGATCCAAGTCCACAGGCTGATTGGGGGCCACAGATGTAGATCATTAATAAATATATTAAATGCTCCAGTAATTAAATTATTCCAGTAGAACCACATCATAATGAAGAACATGAGGAAGATTTTTTTCAAGGCTGCACTTACAAATCATTGATCCAAATTCACTGGGCAATTTCATCAGGACCTCCCTTTTCCACAGGCTTCTTGGGAAAAGGATATGGGCAGGGCTTGGGGGGTGTAGGGTAAGGTAGGGAGAGACAGTCAATAGAGGAGGACCCCAGAGGGACAGGAAGAAGGGAAGGGAGGGAAGAGGGAGGGGAGAGGCAGAGAAGTCAGAGTCCTTGTCACTCCTAGGACAGCTCTCTGGCTTCTTCAAACACTGGCATCAAAGAACACCTTGAAAAGTGACCATTATTTTGTTTATAATTTCCCAACCAGTGAAGAACAAGCTTCTGGCAGCAGGAGCTCCTGTGACGCCCAGCTCCCCGTGCAACCCCAGTGTGAAAGCAGTCACTCCAGACCCTAGTAAGGGAGCAGGTGTAGTTAAGAGTTTAGAGGGTCCTTGCAAGGTCACAGCCCTGGGTGGCCACCCAGCGTCCCTGCTGGACGGCAGGACTCCCCGCTCCCCCTCACAGCTGCATCGTCATGTCTGCAATTCACAGATGTTCACAATGATCTTTGGAAGAAACTGCCTTCCTCAGAGCCAAGTTCTAACCACACCAGGGATTTACTCTCCTTATTTAGAACTCCTAACTCAGTTTTTTGGGAACCGTCCAAATGGCGTTAGCTACTTGAGTTGATAAACTTTGACTTTTGACTGTTTCCAAAATATGACCCCCTCCTTTAAAAGATGAATGACCTTCCCTGGGGATTTCTAAGAATAGACCACAGGTTCTGAAGGCATTTCTAAGAGATACTTTAAGCCAGTGGTTCTCTATTTTGGCTGACTGAATCACTGGGACCATACATTCATGTATTTGGTGCTGCACTCAGATGGTGTTAGGTGCTTTCCTGCATATTATGAAAATCTGTAAGAGCTTCATTGTACAGATGAAGAAATGGAGGCTGATAGTGAACGTGTGCCTTGCCCGAGACCTTAGGGTAAGAAGTACCAACTCAGGCTCCTCAAATATCATTTGCCCAGCCCCCTGCACCCCAGCCAATCTCCTCATTCCCCATCCAGAATCCCTTTCATGGTGCCACAGCTTGCAGGTAGTGCAGCCCTTTAAAGTCTAGTTCACGGGCATGTTTTATTTGGCATACACAACATTTTATAAAAGCCCAAGTGAGTCAGCTAAAAATCAGAATTTACAGTAAAAATCTGTAATTCTGGCCAACATTGTGCAACCCTCTTGCAAGGCAGAGTTCACCTGAGCTGGCTCAGGGGTGGCCTCCCTTGGTGGTCCAGGCTCTCCAGGAGCCACTCGTCTCCCACCCCATCCCTATGACGCACTGGCTTGACCTGCCTGGCCAGGCCAGGCACTCACATCAGTGACCTGGCACTACATCATGAATGGAGTGGAAGCGTCACAGAGGAATTATTTGATGGAAACAATACCCACTTCGATATAGCATTCTTACTAAAAAAGTCTTTGCTTTTATCTAAAGACACTGCAATCAGACCTGACACACATTTACAGAATCCAGATGATGATGACACACCAAAAATATCACAATTGATGTAGTGTTTTATCACTTTCCAATTACTTTCATGTATATCAATTTATTTGAGTTAGAAAATCCAGAGAATTCATATTGACCTTCCCTCTCTGTCTCCACCCTAGCTCTGTTGCTTATCCCAGACCCTGAAAATGGCCCGGATAGAAATCCAGACCAGTGGCCATTAGACAGCCAAACAGAGACCTCTGTGCATGGAAGTCATTGTTGCTATCGCTTCTCAGAAATGCAGAATTAAGGGGGGAGAATGTGACCCCAACATATAATAAATATAATGATAAATAAAATAATAATAAATATAACAAAACAGCAGCTATAAATGACAGAAGCAAGCACATACAAACCTAGCACATACAAACTGATAAAAACTATGAAATATATTCGTACACACTGAACAAAGGTCAAAAGTAAATTTGAAGAGTTTGCAAATTTTAGACTTGTTAGCCTTTTTTAAAAAAGGTTGCCTTCATGTTCCCAATTAAAAAAAAAAAGAACTCAAGAATTCTTAACTTTCTCTTATAATTTCCTCATCTGTAAAGTGGAAAGATCTGCATGTAATTTTCAGAACAGTATAAACATTCAATAAGCATTAGTTACTTTTATTATCATTTGCATGTACAAGGCAATCTTTCCAACTTCTCTCTTTCCTTGTCCCAGAAAAAGCTAATCGAATGGGTTTATCAGCTTCCATGATCTCTGTGCATTGAATGAAGGTGAACATTTTCAGGTATGATGCAGTTTATGTCAAGCTCTCATTGACCACATAGATTTGAATGCCGAAGTGACCACCGTATCTATCACAGAAGTATTTTTGTACAATTAATCGGCTGGAGGAGCTACATGGAAATACACGTCTAACTATCTCTCTGTCTACTTGTGTCTCCACAAAGTCCTGCAAGCTCCAAGATGGGAAATTTGCCTAATTCATTTCTGCCCCTTCAGTGCCTATCCCATAAGCTGGAAGTCAGTAGATGTCAACAAGTACGTGACCAATAAATGAATATTCAAACAAGGCAAAAATAAGACAGGAGAAAGGTGTTCTTATTTCCTTCAGTGGGAGAGTCCTGCAAGCAATACATCTTTAGTGCCCCGAAGACAGGCTATGGTGGATGCCGCGGTAGTGCCCAGGTTCCCTCCAGCATGGAGCCACTCTTCCTTCTGGCTGCTGCGAATGTTGTCAGCTGACAGCTCACACTTGAGTCTCTCCCAGGAATTCAGAAGGGAGCTGTGTTACCAAGGCCATACACCTTTCCCAAAAGCAGTCTTTATCCACTGACTGATCACTTGCACAGGGACAAAGACCTGGCTCCTTAGCCCCAATGTGGGGCAACTCTAAAGCGCCATTTCAGCTCCAGAACTCTGGAGCATGGACTCAGGCCCTTGTTGGAACTGCATCACAGTTCAATTTTTCCCTCTCCCCCACCCTGTGCCCCTCCCTCCCCAACGAACTTCCTACACGTAGATCCATCATCTCTGAATCTGTTTGTGGGGAAACCAACCTGTGACAGTGGGTACCAGTAGTAAGAGCTGGGAGGTGGGAGTATGTTGGCTCTTGCTGGAAGCTTCTTATCCCTACGCCTTCATGACTCACTTTATTCATGGCTTGTCTCAAATGTACTATCTCAGAGATGACTTCTCTGGCAGTGTTGTCCAACTATTCCCAAATCATTGCTAGCATATTTCCCCATTTTGTCTCCTCCTATGCAGTCAACCACTTCTGAAGTCATCTTGTTCTTTCTTTTCTTATTGATTTTTTCTCACTCTCAGATGAGGATGTGAACTAGAGGACAAATACCTTGCTATACTGCTCACCACTATCTCCAGCTTCTAAACAGCACCCAGCACCATGTAAGCTCCTAAGAAATATTTGTTGCATGAATGAATGAGAATTTGCACACACATTCATAGTGGGAAGAACTGGGCTGAGAGTGGGAAACCCTCATTTCTAGCTCTGTTTCTGCCATTAACCATCTGGGTGACCTCAGGCAAGCCACTGGACTTCTCTGAGCCTCAGTTTTCTCATCTGCAGAATGAGATGGTAGAATGTGATGATCACTAGAAATTGTGACAGTTCCAGCATCCTATAATTTTACATGGTTATTCAGCTTGGAATTGTTCTGTCTATAAACTACATTCTATGGGAATCATACAGTTTTTTAAGCTGAAATGGAGCTTCCCGGAGCATTTCACAATATCCAATGAGTATCGACTTTCAGATGCCGATTTCATTATTATACCAATGCTAGAAAAACTTTCATGTGAGATGCTGCAGTTAAGGATATGTTCAACATGGGGTTCATCAACGCTTTGGAGCACTGTGAAATAACCATTCTCCTCTTTGCATAAATATCATGAGAAGTAATTCTCTTTCTCAAGTTCTGTGAGGTAATGAAAAAGTGAACACTGGTTGAGGCTCCCTGTGCACCAGACATGAGTCTATGCTCACGGGAGGCACTGAACACCTCACCTGACCTGCAGCAAGCATTCAAGGAATGCTGGCTCTTAACATCGTCTCATTTAATCCAAACAACGGTCAGTTTGAAGTGGGTACTCTAATTAGCCATCTTGGAGTTAAGGACACAGAAGCATTGAGATTTGCCTAATCTACCCAAAGTCATTGAACTAATAAGTGATGGAGCCAGGGTTGGAATCCGGACAGTCAGGGTCTAGAGCACTGCCATTTATCCACGACACTAGAGCTATCTCAGTTTTCTTAAAATTCAGATTCTGAATCAGAATGTTTGGGGTCAGGCCCGAGATCTTCATTTCTAACTATTTCTAGGTGATGTTGATGCTTCTAGCCTGTGGCTCAGGCTTTGAGTTGTAGAAGTACAGAAGAAGGAACTCCTGCTAAAAGTCAGAAACCAGCCACTGGTCCAGCCCTGGCAAATGCTGGCAATGAGACCACGGCTAAGTGACCTCTCCTCACAGGCTCACGCCTGTGATCCCAGCCCTTTGGGAGGCCAAGGTGGGAGGATCACATGAGCCCAGGAGTTTAAGATCAGCCTGGGCAATGTGGCAAGACCCTGTCTCTACAATTTTTTTTTTTGTTTTAATTAGCCAGGCATGGTGGTGTGCCCCTATAGTCCCAGCTACTCGGGAGGCTGATGTGGGAGGATCACTTGAGCCTAAGACATAGAGGCTGCAATGAGCCAAGATCATGCCACTGCACTCCAGCCTGGGTGACAGAGTGAGACCCAGTCTCAAAAAAGCAAAAATTACTGGGTGTGTGTGAAAGCACATTATAAACTAGAAAATTCAAAAGCAAGGGGACAAAAATTTGCTTATCCACTCATCTTTTTCCCTCTAGGATATGAGTCTTTGAGCCAGCACAAAGCAGTGGTGCCTGGCACATAGTAGATATTTAGTAAGTGTTCAAAGTGCCAAGTACTTTAAATGTTATATAATTTAATCTTCACAACAATCTCTGATTCACATTTTACAGATAAGGAAACTGAGACTCTGCCTAATACACCCTCAAACTACTAAAGCAGTAAATGCTGCAGCCCAGATTTTAAATGAGATCTGTCTGGTTCCAAAACCAATGCTGATTTTACCCTCCACTCCCATTATTCCTCCAGCATAGGGGTCTGGCTGAGGTCTAGGAATGGATCCAGATTTGGCTTCTGCACCTGTCACATGGGAACTGGAAGTCCAACTCCTTCTTAGAACAAATGAGGGCTCTGGTCTAGGGACAGATCCTACAAATGCAAGTAGAAGCTCTGCATTTTAGGGGTGGGAGAAGGCACGGAGATAATTCAGCTAAAATAAACCCTTCAAGTATTCTGCAATGAGAAGCAAAGTCAAGGTCATCCTATTATCAGGGCCCCCAAGTCAATCAGAATGTATAGGTTCAACAAGTTCAAAGGAGCAAATGCCTGGAACAGTGGCTCTCAAAGTGGGGTCCAGCAGGGTCTCTGGATGGCCCTGCTGACCACAGTATTTTGTTCTTGACATTAATTTATAGCTCCAACATTGGCAGGAAACTCAGGGGTCATGGAGTCCAGCTTCTCCACAATTCAAAGCCACATGAGGGGGCTGGTTTTCAAGGTCTGGAGTCCACTGACCAACTCAATTTGAGGCTCAATGGCTTAGCGAAGGAAAAAACTAAAGTAAGAGGATAATACTGTTCCTATCCTAGAGGCAAGGAAACAATGCTCAGAGAGGCTAAGGAATTTAGTCCAAAGCACAAAGGCATGAACGGTGGAGATAAGGCCTGAACCCAGGTCCAACTGACTCCAAAGTCTATGCCTTCTCCTCTGCCCCTCCGGGTTTGTAATTACCATTATAAAAGCAGCAGAATCTGAGGGCTCAGGGAGGAGCTGGACGTGGCTCCAGAGCCTCTCCCGAGCTCTGCTGGCATCAAACATCATGGTGGACACAAGGAGCACGCCTGAGCCCACAGTGATAAGGTCCACACACAGTGGCTTCTCCTTTCCCCAAGTCATTCTGTGGGCAGCACCCAGCTCCTGGATAATAACTAGCCACAAGCTGACCATGGTGGAAAATCCAAGATCTGACAAACACACAAAGGAAAATCCTTCAAAGAAGCTGCTGACCCTGCTCAGCATGGGAGCCTCCAGCTTGTGAAATGGCGACGGGTAGTACTGTGACCCAGACTTGACCACCTGGTGTGACCCCAGCAAAGGCCTCACTCCTGCTCCCTGGGGGCTGCTTTCCTGCCTGTAAGAGGTGTGACCAGGAATCCCCCGTATGGTCATAGAATAAGAAGGGTCAAGAGGCTGGAAAGGGCCTCATGAGACCAGTGAGCCTGGCTCCCCCTGGGCCTGAGGCTGGGTCTAGCATAACACACCCTCATTTAATCCTCCTCACAAATGGGTCAGAGAAGTATGAAGTCTTTGGAAACAGGAGGGGTGATGGCCATCTGGGTGCCTCATCAGCTCCATTTCTCTACAGAGACCACGGACATCTTCACTGACACCTCGATGCCCCCTACTGTGAGTAAACCACTCTCTCAGGGGAAGGGGGATGTGTCCATGCCCTCCCCAAGAGGACCTTGGCACTGCTGCTGTTCTGTGGGCTCTGACCGGCTGCCCCTTACCCTGTAAAATACAGGGGCCAAAGTTCAGTTTTCCCAACATCTAGTACATTCTCCAGCATGCCAAGTGTTCAGTAAGTGTTGGCTATGACTGGATAATCATCACATAAAGGGCCTGACTCAGGCAGAACACTAGGGCTGTCACAGCTCCCCAGTTCTTATTGAAAAAGACAGCGATGTGGTGGTTCCTCCAGAAAGCATTGATTAGAATTCCAGTTGTGAGGTTCATCAATTCATCCAGTATTTACTGAGCATCTACTAAGTGCCAGGCACTATTTGGGGATTCAGTGATGGACAAAACAGATATAAATCCCTGACTTCATAGAGCTTATTTTCTAGTGGAAGAGACAGACAAACGAAGACACAATACAGTATCAGTAATAAGTACTCTGAAAAAATAAAAAAGAAAGATGAGAGAATAAAGTGTTGGGAACACTATTTGAGATGCATGGCATGAAACGGCCTTCCAAGCAGAGAGAACAGCAAGTGCAAAGGCCTGAGGTGGGAATGTGCTTGGGCTCAGGAGAACAGTGACCAGGAATGATGAGCTGAGAATGAAGCTGGAGCAGCAGGCAGGGGTTTGGGCCACACTGGTCATGGCAAGGACTCTAGATTTTATTACAAATTCCACGAAGCCACTGCAGGGTTCTGAGCACAGTGGTGAGGCCATCTGGTTTACATGATTTGGGGACCAGAAGGACTAATTCTTAGCATGCAAGCTCTAAGGAAATGTAAGTACATTAAAGAAACCCTAAGTACATGGAGAGTAACTTGTTTGAAAATACTATTGGTTTAGCCTACTTGGACTGCCATCACAAAATACCACAGACTAGGTGGCTTAAACAACAGAAATTTATTTTTTTCACAGCTCTGGAGGCTACAAGTCCAAGATCAAAGCCCCAGCCAATTAGGTTTCTGGTGAGGGCTCTCTTCCTGGCTTGCAGACAGCCACTTCCTCACTGCATCCCAGCATGGCCTTTCCTCTGTAAGGGCATGCAAAGGAGAAAGCGAGCTCTCAGGTGTCTCTTCGCATAAGGACATCAATCCTATTAGTGACTCTTATAACTTGATTTAACTTGATATCCTAAAGGTGCTATTTCCAAGTACACTCACACTGGGAGTCAGGGCTCAACATATTTTAAAGTAAGACAATTCAGTCCATAGCGACTAGACTCCTATCAAATTAGATTTTACAAAATCTGCTCTTCCATGGTTAACTTCAGAGAAACTGATGGACAAAACCAATGGTGAAGTCAGACTTAGTCAACGCAGAGGAAATGGAAGTAGATCACGCTAATATTCCTTAGGGCAGTAGCTCTCCACACTGGGATGACTCTGATTCAGAAGTGCTGCGGTAGGGCCCAGGGAAAGTGCATGTTAACAAGTCACTTTGATAGACTGATGAACAGTGGACAAATGTAGTACTCCCTGGGCCCCTCCAAGAAGCAGTACCAAAGATAAAATTAATTTCAAGTCACTACAGAGTATTATGCAAATAAAAGATTATTTTTTATGTTCCTCACGCTTTCACCAAAAGAAGCAGATACCTTAACCTGCCATATGAGCCCCTTCTCATCCACCTGATATTTGTCTTTCTAGATTATGTGATTTTTGTGTATAGGACAGTCCATGAGCCCTGTGGCTGCTATGTCTTCAGAGATTAAAGGCAACTCTTGGCACCTGAGCTGTCATGCATGTTTTGAGTCCCATGATCCTCTGGCCATGACAAAGTCAAGTATATGTGCACACGCCAAAGACAATGACCTTCAGGAGATATGTCAAAGACTTCAGCTGCCTGAGTCGGGGCCTGACTGAGCCCTCTGCCCCGCAGACTTGCCCTGTAGTGAACCAGCCAATCCAAGCAGACTCTCCCTGCTGAGGAACTGGGAGTGTGAGACCCAGAGAGAGAAGAACAAGGGGAGCATGGCTACAGGAGAAGGACAGGCAGAGAGCAGAGCTGGATCAGGTTCAGCCTGAGTTAGTGGCTGGCATGGGAAGATGCCTGGTCTCCAGAGCTGCTGAGGGTGACAAGGGACATGCTGCAGTTCTCCATGGGCATCACGGGGCAACTTCCAGGATATTTCAGAACTTCTTCATCTCCTTGATCTCCTTACGAGAAATCCCATCAACAAGACAATCTGAGCATGTTCTCAGTTCCCGCAGCAAGAGCTAAGAACCAGATCAATGAAACTGGTCATGTGGATTTCCACACTACTCCAAACTTACTGGGTCTCAGCTCAATTCTCATTTATTTCTAGTGTTTTCCCCTTGAAGGAAATTCACAGGAGTCAAAAAGAATGGAACCAGTCCTTTGGAGTTAGTTGTGGTAGGATGCGACTGATAAACCTAGGAGGCATCTTGGCTTTTCTCATGCCACCCACCCATGTCTAAACCCCTAGTGAGTCCGCAGTGGTTCTACTTCCAAAGTATCCCCATAACCCAACAACTCTCTCCATCCCATTGCCAAAATTCAAATCATCCAACTATCTTCTTGCATGGACTATTGAAGTAGCACATCATCGTCTTTTTTCCACTCTTGCTGCTCTAAAATCCATCCTCCACACAGCAGATCATGTCCCTACTTAGAACCTTCTAGCAGCTTCCCAGTATCAACCCTTACCAAAGCCTACAAGAGCCTACAGGATTGGGCCCTGCCCATCTCTTCAGCTTCATCTCCCTCCACCTTTTCAATAATTCCCACCCAATGGCCTTCATTTTGTTCCTCAAACACAACAAGCTTATTCCTGTCTCAGGAAATTTGCACCTGTTCTTCCTACTGCTAGGAATACTCTTCACCACACATCTGCACAGCTGTTTCCATCTCATTTGGGTTTTCCCTCAAGGGTCACCTCCTCAGAGAAGCCTTCCTTGAACACTCCAGCAAAGGCAGCCCCTCAGTCACCCTGTCCTACTTTTTGCTCTTTTTAATATTATTATTATTATTATTATTATTTTGAGACAGAGTTTCGCTCTTCTTGCCCAGGCTGGAGTGCAATGGTGCAATCCTGGCTCACTGTAACCTCCGCCTCCTGGGTTCAAGCGATTCTCCTGCCTCAGTCTCCCGAGTAGCTGGGATTACAGGCATGCACTACCACACCCAGCTAATTTTGTATTTTTAGTAGAGAAGAGGTTTCTCCATGTTGGTGAGGCTGGTCTCCAACCCCCAACCTCAGATGATCCGCCCACCTTAGCCTCCCAGAGTGCTGGGATTATAGGCAAGAGCTACCATGCTCGGCCTACTCTTTTATCTTCTTCATAAGCACATGTTAGCACCGGACATTGCCCTGTTCACTTACCTGTTCCTTAATTCTATCTCCTATTCTAAAATACAAGACTTACAGGCAAGCACACTGGCTTTCTTCCCCCTGAATCCCTAGCCCTGGAACAGTGCCTGGTACCCAGTAGGCACTTGATGAGTGTCACCTGCCTTCCTGGCCAGTATTTATTCCACATGGCACCACCTCTGAGGATTCTGGCCATCTCTGTCTCTCCCATTGCCTTCTACCTTAGCAGCAAACTCAGGAAGGTGGTTCCTCTCAGAACTGCAGGGGCCCAGGCTAAGCCTCAGTGCATTGCATATGGACATCTGAATACACCTTTGCTTTGGAATACCATGTTCCAGCTCTCCTTTCAGAGCATGAAAGAAACAGAAATTCTGCCCCTTTGACACAGATGCCTAGTGAATTCCTTGTATTCCTTTTTGTTTTTCAGGGCTTTTATATATATATATATTAATTAAACTTGTCGAGATAATTGTAGATTCACATAAAGTTGTAAAAAATAATACAAAGAGATCCCAGGTACTTTTCCCTCATTTTTCCCCAATGGTAACATCTTGCAATGCTATATTATATCATAATATCAGAATCCACATAACGTCATCAACACAGGCAAGATACGGAGCATGTCCATCGTACAAGGATCCCTCACGCTGTGCTTTTATAGCCACTCCCATCCCCCTAGGCTCCACCAGGACAACCACTAAGCTGTCTGTTCCCCCTTCCTTGTGTCACTTCACTCCTTGCCTTCTTACCACACTTTTGGACCCCACGGCATTGCTGTCAGGATGCTTGGCTGCCTCATATCCGCTTGTGGTCAGCCTCGGCTCTGGCCCCCTCTTCCCTCCTAAGCCACACTGTCTCATCCTTACCCGTAAATGGCACCCTGATTTCTTAGGACCTTCTTTCTAATTCATCCAGAACATTTCACATTTATCATCACCCTCCTAGGGAGGCAGCATCTCCCTGTGCAAATCGTACTCTCTACCTCTCTTGAATCCTACTCTCTACCTCTCTGAGCCTCAGTTTCCTCATCTATAGAATGGGGTCAATGATACCAATATCAGGGATCCATGGAGATTAAATGACACAGTGAGATGAAGGACTCTGGCACATGTGCCACGGTGTCTGGCACATAGCAGGTACATGCTAGGAAGGGTAATACACGCAATTTGGGATTACCTACGAATCTCAGTCAGTCTGAAAAACAAAACTAGCAACTAGTCAAAACACCATTTCCTGATGGGATTAAAATCAGAAATAGCATCTGATCCTAGAGCAGAAATCCCACAGTTTGTTAATAGCTGACAACTGGAACAACTTATCTTCTCTCAAAAAGGGTATCAAGGATTTCTGGGGGTGGGAGGTCCAGGAAGAGATCCACAAAATCTTCCAATTGACAATATTCATCAATTTGCTGTGTGACCCTGTCAAGTTTCTTTACCTCTCTGAACCTCCATTTCTTGGTCTGCCACAGGGATGCCAGTCTCGACCTGTGATTTCCTCACCCTGTGCTACAGGGTCCGTAGAGAAGGGAAGGTGGAGCCCTGAGAAGGTCTCTGGCCTCCTTCTCTTCCCACCTCCCCATCCAAAGCAGCACCCACCTGTTACTGGCTCTACATATCAAGAGTACAGATGATCTTTCCTTCGAAGAAGAGTCTCTGGTGGTTTCAGAACTTGCAAGACCATTGTCCCGATGATTGCTGGGGTTCCTTTTGGTTCTAAAGTCCTGCAGTCCTAAGTTCTCAGCTTACGCTCATGTACTGAACACAGACAGGACTCTGCAGCAGCCACTGGCACAGCTTAAGCATCACTTCCTCCAGGAAGCATTCTCTGACCCAGGAGATGAAGGGAGGGCCACCTGTGGGCACCCCCAAGGCACCTCCTTTCTAAGTTGCCCACAGGAGGATTTCAGGGATGGAACTAACAGATCGCGGGGCCCAGGGCATGAGTACCCCGGAGTGGGGCATGGGATGCTCTGTGTGTGACTACACATGAGTGAGGTAAACACTCACAGCCCCGATTAATGGCCACCACCTGGGGTCCAGAGGACCCCAAGTGAAATGCAGCCTGGCTGGCTGTGTGTCACAGAGGATTTCTCCTAATCAAGGAGGGAAACAGAACAAAGTCTACCTTGCTTAGCCTTGTAAGCCCCTGGTGACCACACCCTGGATGCAAATGACCTTGCCCAAACTTTTAAACATTCAAACCCTCCTTCTCTTATTTTATTCTCAGGAGGGTTCAGAGCCTCCCTGTCTGCTATGGTTGCCACTAGTCCTGTGTGACTATTTAAACGAGATACAATTTAAAACCCAGGTCCTCAGCCACACTGGGCACATTTCAAGTGGCATAGCAACAGAACTGTAGTCCATCATCTCAGGAAGTTCCACTGCACAGTGCTGCCTAAACTGTTTGGGAATCCTGCGCCTGGCTCTAGTCGCGCCTCCTTTTATGAATCAGTTTGCCACTTTGTCACTTGTTCCTTAAAAACCTCTTTGTCACTTGTTCCTTAAAAACCTGGACTGGGTTGAATTGTGTCCCCCCAACATTCATGTCCACCCAGAGCCTCATAATGTGACCTTATTTGGAAATAGGGTCTTTGCAGATGTCATTAGTTAAGAGGAAGTCATATTAGAATAGGGTAAACCCGAAATCCAACATGACTGTGCCTTATAAGGAGAAGAGAGAAACACGCATGGATTCGCACAGGGAGAAGGCCATGTGATGACAACAGAGGCAGAGATCCGATGACACTTCTACAAGCCAAGGTCACTAAGGATTGCCAGCAACCACCAGAAACTAGAAGAGGCACAGAAGAATCCTTCCCTAGAGACTTTGGAGGGAGCATGGCCCTGCTGACACCTTGATTTCAGACTTTTGGTCCCCCAGAACTATGAAAGAATAAATTTCTGGCATTTTAAGCCATCAGTTGGTGCTAATTTATTATTGCAACCACAGGAAATTAATACAGGGCCCCATCAGGAGACCCTACATTCTTATCCAACTCTCTCCCTCAAAGACAGCCAGGACCTTCAAATCCCTCGGATATTAACCCCTGGTCAGTGACATCCACGGAGCCCATTGGATCCTGGCCATGCCAGCCAGCCAGTCACTGGATGACATAATCAGAGGAAGTTTGGCACTGGAAGGAGGCCAGGCACGCTGGGCTGGTGAGGCTGCCTAGGAAGGAGCCAGGAGACTCAAGTACAGCACTCAAATTCCATAACTTTCTCTCCTTTTAATTCTAAAACAATATCAGAAGGGTTCCCAGAAAGCAACGAGCCCCAGGCCATCCAGTCAGTGGTTAAACAGTGGAGCCTGATCACTTACTTTATTAACTTGCTAAATCAAAGGGCTGTTAAAGTCTCTGTCCGGTAATAAAACGCAGGAAGGAGCTGAATCACCCACCTATTAGTGGCGGTATTGGCGCAGTTAATGGCTGTGGCCTGGCGGGCCATGCAGACTACAACAAAGCCAGCCCCGAGTTTCCACCTACAAACCCCACCACTTCCTCTGCCCATCCCAGTGCCCCCAGCGCACCTGCCCACACACACCTGTCTTCAGGAAGGCTGCATCAGAATCTGTGGTGGCTTGGTTTTTAAACACACCCAGAATTTCTCCTCTCAAATACACTCCCATCCAACTCCTCCAGGATCCCACCTCCATGACCCCAAGCAAAAACAAAGAAACCAAACATCCAGAAACGCAAGGTTTATTAAATCAATTCTTTAAAGAGGCAGCCAACACCGAGTTTTGACAATGAATTATAAACAGGTGCAAAGCCTCCAGAGCCGAATGCTCTGTGAATATCAGTGCAGCACTGATAAGCCGGCCCTGAACTAATAGCACCCTCTGATCACACAGAGTCAGGAATCGCCCTACTTATGGTCTTCACTCCACCTTCTGCTGCTTTAAATGGGGGAGGGGGGACGGCCTGTGTGCTATTCTTCCAGAAGCTGGTGGAAAGACATGCCTAAAACCGCTGACTTTGTCCATGCAGCTTATCAACAGGGCCACTTTGAACAAGTTATCTAAGCTCAGGGCCTCAGTGTCCTCACGCGTAAGTGATGGCTCCAGAGGGAGTGTTCTTCTAAGACCTGGTGAGGTAAGTGTGATTATGCGTTTGGTACATCATAAGTACTGCATTAATATTCGTTGTTGGCTGGGCACTGTGGCTCACGCCTATAATCCCAGCACTTTGGGAAGCCGAGGCAGGTGCATCACTTGAGGTCAGGAGTTTGAGACCAGTCTGGCCAACATGGTGAAACCGCCCCCCTCTCCGACTCTACTAAAAATACAAAAATTAGCCAGTCGTGGTGGTGTGCACCTATAGCCCCAGCTACTCAGGAGGCTGAGGCAGGAGAATCGCTTGAACCCAAGAGGTGGAGGTTGCAGTGAGTCGAGATGGCAGCACTGCACTCAGCCTGGGCAACAGAGAGAGACTACATCTCAAAAAAAAATTCATTGTTAATGATGATGATGAATAATGCACCTAGTATATAGTAAGCACTCAATAATAACAGTAATAAAGTGCTGTTATTATTTCTAAAGTAATATTTAACAAAACCAGGCTGCAAGTGCCATAAAAACTCATTATTAAAACTTTATAACAGATGCAACTCTACAACTCTCCAAATGAAACCCTTCAGAATATTCCCAGGATACCCAGAAAAGACTGAGCCTGAATCCCCTATTAGCGCTAAAAACAGGACCCACGAAGGAGCCACAAAGTCACGCGGAGCCAGGTTTGGCAACTCATTCCCCGCTGTCCCATTACCGGCCCCTCATAAAGGCTTCCTGATTTATCACTGCAGTAGGACTGAACTCTTCCACCAGGAGGTTTGCTCCATTATGCTCCATTACTCTGGCCTCATTTGAAAGCAGCCTCTGGGGCTTCATCCACGCCAATCAGGAAGACTTGGTGGAAAGAGCTCCACGTGCCCCTGAGATAATAGAATTCTAGCTTCCCAAAGCTCAGACCCACTGAGAATCCTGAAGATGGAGCCCAGCATGAGTTCATTCTCCTTCCCAAGAGAAAAGAGAGCAGAAAAAAAGAAAAGGAAGCAGCATTCTTTCTCATCCTCCCTTGAGATAGTGAAGTTCCTTTTCATTTGCTTCTGAGGTCTGCAAATCAGGTGGCAATTTTAGCTCTTTTTGCCCCCCACTTCTTGCTAGAGTATCAGGAAGGCACTAAGGCCAGCAGCCTCTTTCTTCATCAGCAATTAGATCTATGGCTAGGATCTGTCTACCTGGCCCTGACCTGGGGTAACCTCAGTTCCAATCTCTGTAGCTTTCCAGAAATGAGGCTTCAGTATGGAGAAAGATTTTTGTTTCAAATAAAGGCTTTTCTTACGCTCAAAAGCAATCTACCCTGGAAATTGTTGCCGGGAGGACAGGAATGCAGGATGCAGGCCCTCAGCTGCAAAGTCCTCTCCTCTGTTTCCCCTTACCAAGCACCTCTACTTCCTCCCTAAGACCTGAGGAAACGCTAAAAGCAGGCACACGCAGTACACAGCAAATCCCCACATTTCACGGCATATGCGCCTTCCCAGATGACTGCATGGATACACTCCATAACACATTGTTAAAGTGATAATTAGCGATAGACTTGTTATGAATATTCCAAATACAATTTCTCTCTACAACAGTTGATGGAGACAAAGGACATCACACGAAATGTAAGAAGTAACAGAGGGATTTTTGTGTATATATTTTTAAAAGGTCCTGGGAAAATAGCACAAATCAGAAGCTGATTTCAACAAATTAAACATTTCAAGACCCATTTCCAGTGAAAGGTGCATGGGCATCAATATTTCCTCCACAATGCTTACGGAACGTGCCGTCCCCCCACAAACTCCAGTAAAGAATGTGAAACCCAATTCCAGAAGCCACTCTTCTGTTGCCCTGTTTCACAGCAGCTAGTAGTGCTTAAGATGGGTAGTTGCTAGTTTAAGGAAAAAAAAAAAAACAAAACAAAACAGGAAATGCTGAGGAATAAGGAAGAAAGTAACTACAACCAAGGTGACTCACCCTTTAAAAGTAAAAGAGAAAAGGCTTCTATTCATGTTTAACATTTCTCCCTCTAAATGAAATTTCTGGAGGCCCCAGCTCTGCCCCCACACCTTTTACACACATTCTGATTTTTAAATTCACAGTGATTTTGCTCCGCATGGGACAATGGTGATGCCAGTGACATACTCCCTCCTCTCACTGCCTGATTCACCAGGGTGGATGAAAGACTCCAGGCATCTAAACTGAGGATAGTAAAGAGGGGAGGGAGCCTCTGACACCCAAAGGAACAAAAGAAGGAGACCCAGCCCCACCAAGTCCACCTCCACTGCGAACTGAGAATCAGTTCAGCCAAGGGGCATGGAAACAAGCCCTCCAGGGCTGAAAGGGAGCAGCACACTAAACTAACAAGGAGAAGAACGCAACGAACAGTGCCGCTGCGTCTCCTCTGTGAGCATCAGGGATTCTGGACTTACTCAGATGGAATGTTCTATTTTAAGGATGAACCTGAGCTCTTCTAGTCCAAGAGGGAGAATCAAGTAGCAACACATGTTATCATGCACACAGAATCCTCTGCAGGCAGAAGCCCCCTTCTCCTCCCCAGCAGTATCACTAGACGTCATCCAATGCCACTTCTTATCTTAACTGCTCGCAGCGTCACAGAGCTTGAAAACCACCGTGCTGGGGACAGCCCTAGAGCCACGTAAGTACACCCCCTTCATTTTCTAAGTGGGGAAACTACAGACCAGAGAGGCTGAATAATGTACTCAATTCAAAAGGCTTGAGAACTAGCACCAAGGTTGGTGTAAAATCTAGGACTTTCAAGTCTCAATCTTAGTCTAACCTCTACAACAATGTTCCCCACTTTTCCTCTTATTCAGACTAAACTAACATCCAAAGCATAGAATTATCTTGAAGGAGTAACATTAAACATCAGGATTAAAATATAAAGAAAGGAAAATCTAACATCTCATATAGAATAATCTCAGCACTATACCTAGAACATACCAGCCTGACCTGGGCTTCTTTGGGAACTGAGGGAGGCCAGCCAGAGGGCGGAGGTCATCAGGAACAGCCTGGAGAGGGGAGAAGAGGGACGCTGGCAGCCTTCAGGCCTCAAACTTCTGCCACAGGGCCTTTGCACTGCCTCTTCCCTCTGCAGGAGCTCCATCCCTGGGCAGCCACAGGGCTCACTCCCTCACCTCCTTTACATCTGTGTTCATAGGCCCCATTCTCAATGAAGCCTCCCCTGACCACTCGAAAATTTTCCTTGATACTCCCCATCTCTTGCGCCCTACTTAAGTTTTTCCATGGTACTTACCACTTTCTAAGAGACTACATAACTTATTTATTATGTTTATTCTCTACCACCTTCCATTTTAAATCATATCCATGAGGACAAAGAGTTTTGGTTCACTCCTCTATCTCCTGGGTCTAGAATAGTATCTATTCTAGGGTCTAGAATAATAGATGCTCAGTAAATAAATACTAGTTGAAAGGATGAATGAGCGCTCATTCCTTCACTGTCTCCATCAGAGACAACCACCTACACACCTCCTACACACACACACACACGCCTCTTTCTGCCCTTTTCGCTCTTCTTCTTCACCTATACCCCAGGCCTGCCACTAGGAACAACAGGGATAGTTCAGGCTAAACTTAGAATATTTAGTAATAATGTTGCCAACACTTCCATTAAAAATTCATATTTTATATACATATATGGTTTGATAGGCACAAAAACTCTAGAAGGATACACATTAAACTGGTATCACTAAGTGTCCCAGGGAACTAGATGGCTGGGCATGTAAACTTTTAACTCCATATGCTTTTGTACTATTTGAATTTTGAACTATATGAATGTAATTACCTGTCAAGCGTGTTTAATTAAAAATAAAATTGGAGGCTGGATGCAGTGGCTCACACCTGTAATCCCAGCACTTTGGGAGGCCAAGGTAGGTGGATCACCTGAGGTCAGGAGTTCAAGATCAGCCTGGCCAACATGGTGAAACCCCAACTCTACGAAAAATACAAAAATTAGCCAGGCAAGGTGGTGGGCGCCTGTAATCCCAACTACTTGGGAGGCTGAGGCAGGAGAATTGCTTGAACCCAGGAGACGGTTGCAGTGAGCCAAGATCACGCCACTGAACTCCAGCCTGGGCGACAGAGTGAGACTCCATCTCAAAAAGAAATAATAAACAAAAAGTAAATTGGAAAAACCAACACACGAATGACACTCACTCATTCCTCAGCTCTTGTCTTCACATCATCTTAATACAAATTTTTCAGTGTGACGGTCACTAGAATGCTGTAAGCCCTGGATTAGATAGTGAAATATGGTAACATTCTCCTTTTCTCTCATCCCCCAATTTTCTCAAATGTGCATGTTACTTTTACAATGAAATATTTGAAAAAGTTTCCATTGTGCAGAAGGATATGAATTAATGCAAATTTTCCTACATACATAAAACATGGAGACTTTGTTTTAACTCATGAATTCCTTTACCTTTCATTCTGTTGACTCCTCTTGGAGTTTTCATTTAATAGATTTCAGAAGAACTTGTCTAAGATGGTGCCAGGTCACCAGAGGTGCCAATGCAGGACACAGGCAATGCCATCAAGGTTGTATCCGGTGAGGATGACCACAAGCAAGCCAGGCTCACAGTCTAAAGGATATGCCTGAATGTGTTTGCTGTGAGGAATGGGCCAGAGGATTATGTGATTTTCATATTTTTCCCTTGGGACTTTCAGATTTTTGCAAGTTTTCTGCCCTGAGATGCATTACTGAACTTCTGTTTTTCCTCTTACTACACTATGGAGTAAACGTGTGTGATGAGTCACTGGCCTTCTCTAGGCTGTGATCTTCCCAAGGATGAAGTCGCTATTTAACTCATCTTTGTCTTCTCAGCCTCTCGCCTGGCGCCTTGCAACAGTGGCTGCTCCGTAGATGGGTAATGAAAGAATGAACGAATGACTGTTTCTCAGCATCTAATGAGCACTCACGGGATACAGCCACATACTAACCCCAAAGAGACAACACTACTCCCTCATTCACCACCTGCTTACCTCAGCCATCATTCATGGGTATTCCCTGTTCCAGCCAAGGCAATGGAAGCCAGAGCTATCCAAGTGTGGCTATATAAAGGCATCTGGGAAAGGGCATACGCGGCCTTTCCGGCACCCTAGTCTCTCATGCATTTGGGTTCTGAGCAGTTGATGCTGGCTCCATACCTTGACATCTTTGTAACTTTTGCAAATTTTCCTTTGATTCTTTTCTGGGGATTCATCTTAAGGAAATAATTAGTTGTAGGAAAAGGAAACTAAAACCACATTCATGAATGCTGTTTAGGTGGAGAAAAGTTGGAAACAACCTAAACATCAAACCATAAGAGATGAGGTAGACAAAGGATGCTGTAGCTATAGAACTGAGTACTCTTGCATTACAGTTGCTGTAAACTGAGCTTGTTGCTCTAGGAAGTTATTCATATATTAAGTGTCAACATGTGTTATCAAAGACTATACATGATATTGTGACATTACAGTTACATTGAAATACATGTGTACACATTATATATGTATGACACTATATGACTAAATGATCATCTTGTCTTTGGGGTAAGTAGGATTTGGAGGTAGTTTTTCTTCTTTTTATTTGTCTAAATTTCCAAAGTTTTTGTAACAAGCATGTGCTGCTTAGCAATAATGAAAAATAGCAATGTTACATTTAACTGAAAAAAGAAAAGCACAATTATCCTGGAGTAGGGCAGGCACTAAAAAGTGGGAGTAAGAGCGATGAGATAGAGTACTGAGCTGAGGCCGGCCTCCTTCACAGCCACCTTCCTCCAGGGATGGATCCATGTTCCAATCACCTCCAAACATACAAAGATGTCAGTGCCATAGACAGTACGTTCTCTCACACATCCAGTCAAAGCACCAGGAGGGGACAGAGTCACCACAGTGCAAGTTTCAGCTGGGACAGGGCAGGGGAGAGGAGAAGGGTGCCAAGGAGCTGGCCAGGAGACACACTGATCCGGCCAGGCAGCCTCTTGCAGAAGTGGATCCTGTTAACAGTGAAACAGATGTGACATAAACTTGGCAACTTGTGAGAACAGGAACATCTAGTGGTGCTTCTAGCCTAAAGTGACCCAGTTTCAGATAAGACAGTTTAATCCAGAACTCGGAGGGAGAAAAGATTAATATTTTCTCCTAGGGAAGGATACCCAATGCTACCACAGCTGAAATGGGAATAACATGCTTAAAGGTGGATATGAGATGGCCAAAGTCCCATGAGGAATGGCCTCCAGGGATGAGGAAATCCAGTGCAGGAGGGAAGGTCTCTTCTCATAGTATCTAATTGCAAAACTGGTCACAATTCAACCATTTTCTCAGGGTTATTCTGAAAGCTGTTGGACTCGTACTGCTTCTTTGGCTTCTCTGGCTCTTGTTCCAGCTTTTGCAGTTAAAAAATGAGAAAGACCTCGCTGTGCTGTCCTCCATTCAGTGGGTTCTGGATGGATTGCCGGCTGATGTGAATGGCTCTTGGTCATGGCTGCTACCTGCAAACAGGGAGAGTGCTTATCACCATTGGACTCTACTGTGCCCTCTTTCCATCATGTCAATCATGGATAGACATGAGATAAGGAGGATGGAGTCGGCAGTGGGCAGGACACAATAGGAGGCCGGGAAGGGGAGAAGGCAACAGGGTGGAAGGGTAGAGAGAATGGCAGGAGGAAGGAAGGACCCAGGAATGGCCCAACATCCTCAGAGATGAAAGATTACAGAAAGGGGGCAGAAGGCGAGAGCAGAGAAGCCACACCAGCTTGGGCTGGAGCAGTCAGATTCCTCACCACACCCTTGTCCCTGCTGTGCCCATCTGCTGCCCTTTCTTTGCCTTCTGGCCCTGTAGCAGCCATCCCAGCCCCACCTCCCAAGCCCTACCTATGACTACCCCTCCCCTAAGCCCTACCAGAGAAATGAACTTACTTCTACCCTTCGCGGGCCACATGCCTCCAGCTCCAGCTTTCCTTGGGGCTCCTGGAGTGTGCCAGTTTCCCTTCAAGCATCAGTGTCCTCAGCCTCTGGCATGGTTTTGGAATCTGTGCCTTCAGAACCTCCTTTCTTCCCATTCTTCAGGACGTTTGTCCCTCGACTGGACAAGATCCAGCAGGAGTGGGCAACACAGGAACAAATCCGAGACACCAGACTAAGAGGGACAGGAAGGGAAACACGGGGCAGTCCTGGGTGATCTGGACCATCTGGGCACCTCATTCTAGTTCATGAGTGGACATTTAGATGAGGGAAACCAAACTGAATCAGAACTCTAAACTCAGCGTACAGCAGGGTCACCAGATTGCTTGTTCTACAGCACCCGAGACCTTTCTTCACCACTGACCTTCACAACAGTTGCAAGCAGATCTGTCTACCAAGCACTTAGAGACCCAAGACAGTTTCATACTTCAAAACTGTGTGGAAACTAACCATGCACAACTTCTCTAATTATATCAGTCTCCCTAGAAGCACATCCAACAGCACTCTGTCACAACTTCTGGAAGCAGCCCACCCCTTTGCTAACCCCTCCTCCATGCAGGTGCTCACCTAGAGGAATGGATAGGACATAATACCAGAGAAGAGAGTGTGGGTCCAGTACTAGCACAGGCCAGGAACTTTTTCTGCTTTAGAGTCACAGGACTGTTCATCAAACCAAGCTGAATAAACATCTTATTGCAATATTTGCACAGACATGCAACTACTTGCTGTGGCCATGACAGTGACTGGAATGTAAGGATCTATCAGGGGTAGACCCAAATCTTTTTTTTTTTTTTTTCCAAGTCTTTCTCTGTTGCCCAGGCTGGAGAGCAGTGGTGCAATCTCAGCTCACTGCAACCTCTGCCTCCCGGGTTCAAGCAATTCTCCTGCCTCACCCTCCCGAGTAGCTGGGATAATAGGCATGCGCCACCACGCCCGGCTAATTTTTGTATTTTTAGTAGACATGGGGTTTCACTATGTTGGCCAGGCTGGTCTTGAACTCCTGACTTTGTGATCTGCTCACCTTAGCCTCCCAAAGTGCTGGGATTACAGGTGTGAGCCACCATGCCCAGCTGGTAGACCTAAATCTTAAAGCACATACTCTACTCTAGTGGTTCCTAAACTTTAGCATGCATCAGAATCATCTGTAGACTTTGTTAAAACACAGTTTTGGTTACACTCCTAGGGTTTTTTAATCAGTAGGTCTGGGGTGGAGGCTGACAGCTAGAGTTTCTAACAAGTTCCCAAGCCCAGCTATTGCTGGTCCAGAGACCATACTTTGAGAACCACCGGTCTACCACCAACAATGTTCAATAGTATCACCTGTCTTATATCAAAGGAACCACTAATGACTCACTTTCACGCAACCCTCTAACCTCATCCAAAGCAGAGGCACAGAAAAGGCCACCACACACACAAAGAAAAACTGTTTACAAAATGTATTTATTTTAAGGTTAAGAATAAAAGAGTCTTAGGGTTCATATAATCTAATTACCTCACTTAATATAATATTAATTAAACTAAGCTTAGAGAGGGTAACTTGCACACAGAAACAATGAAACAGTCAATAGAACCCAAACCAGGAATCCCAGCAGCACTACTCTCAAAATCATAAACATGGAGTCTTAGAAAATCTCCTGATTTTTGTTGTCATTAGAGTCACAAGGCTCAAGAGTCTGCAACTGTTGAATCAGGCTTCCCCTTCCGGTCCTCCATGCCGAAGCATTCAGGCCATGCCATGGTCATTTCTTAGTAAGGCTGTGATAGAAGCAATTCTTGGTTCCCTCCAAGTTCAACTGTGAGTCCACTGCCTAGAACTCAGAACTGGTTTTCTCAGAAATCCCATAGCACACATGGAGGGTTCCTGGGATACCTCTTCCCACTAGGCACCACATTGTTTTACTGCAGTGATGACAGCCCACAGGATCTAACCATCATGAAGAATATAATTTCCTAAAATTCCATTCAGAGTTTCAACTCAGACCTGTGCTGGTCTCTCTTCCTGGAAAACTGCTGCCCCAGTTTTCTCATGTCAGGCTCCTTCTGTGTGTTTCCTCTTGCAGAGTCTCTCCGGCTCATCTACCCAAATAGTTCTTACTCCCACCTCCTGATGGTTACACTGCATCTCATCAGCCTTCTCTATTCTCCTTATAGCCCTAGAACTATATGAAACATTTGTTCATCATCTACTTGCTTATTACGCCGACAGCAGGATGTGAGCTTTGAGATGGCAGGAACTTTACCTTTCTCTCCACCACTATAACCGCAGCACCTAGAACAGTGCTTGAGACACAGCAGGTTCTCTAAACATATCTGTCTAATGAGCAAATGAAAGTACAGAAGAATGAGACAGCGCCATCTTTTTTTTTTTTTTAGCGGGGCAGGGGACGGAGTCTTGTTCCAGTGTCAGACTGGAGTACAGCGGCACGATGTTGGCTCACTGCAACGTCTGCCTTCTGGGCTCAAGCAATTCTCCTGCCTCAGCCTCCCGAGTAGCTGGGACTACAGGTATGCATCACCACACCCAGCTAATTTTTGTATTTTTAGTAGAGACTAGGTTTCACCATGTTAGCCAGGATGGTCTCGATCTCTTGACCTTGTGATCTGCCAGCCTCGGCCTCCCAAAGTGCTGGGATTACAGGCATGAACCACCATGCCTGGTCAAGAGCACCTTCTTTCAACATGGTTCCCAAAGTTGGAATTTGAGACTTTCCTTCCTGTTTCTCTCATTTTCAATAGTAGGAGTTAGACTGAGCTTTAATAGGATGTGGAAGGAGGAGAACGTGCCCTTAGGCTGGTGTTCTCAATGACAGGACAGAGAAGAGGAAGTTGCAGGGATTGAAGGTGGTGTTGATTCACTTCCCAGCTCTGGTGTCCTTTCACATAGAAAGCATGCCGGTGAGTCAGGTCTACCTGGATACAAGGCTTGGAAGGCAACGAGGTATACTAGAATGAGATGCTTTTAAGCCCAAGGAGTTGGGTTCAAACCCCCAAATAGTCATGTAAATCTCTCTGAGCCTCATGGGGCTGGTAGAAAATACTCAAGGGATAGGGTGTTTGTGAGGATCAAGGAAGTTAATATATGTGGACACTCTCTTTACATAGTAAAATATTATAAGTTGCTATTAAATGATTATTGATAAGATCACATAGGTTCTGGAAAGATCCAAATAGGTGAAATTTCTTAGGGCATGCATCTCCATTCAGTCCTGCTGTTTCGCCTTCCTTAGTTCTACTACCACCCCCAGACCCTAGGCTGCTGCGTGGGAGCCCCAGCTCAAAAGCAGAAGCCCTAGGGTGCTGGCACGGGCTTCTCAGAGCCCTGTGGGGCTGCCCGCAGCCACAGCACAGCCATGAGCAGGGCAGCCAACAGGAAGCCCAAGAGAAAACCACTGTGAGAGGTCACAGAGGGACACAGGGACACCGTTATCGGCACTGAGCCAGGGTAGGTATAAGAAACAAGCTGGAAGCCCTCACTTCTGGCCCAAATGCTTTGGATAGGCCAGAATCGCAGAGACAGGAACATCAGAGAAGCCAGCTTCCCTCTTATGATCAGGCCCTGGCTTCTTCATGTCCTTGGGGTGGAGTCTACACTCCACTCCCAAAGGCAGGGTCTGTAATTCTTCCTTTGCCAAGTAGGTGGGGTGGATGGTACGGGGATCTTGGGATGGATTCCCAAGATTGGGGAAGGTCTCCTTTCTCAGTCTTCATGGGCTGCACTGTCAATTTCTCAGTGACCAAACTTTAATGTTCCAGGCAATGAGGCTCTTGGCCATAAGGTGTCCTCATGTTACAGAAATTACCTCCTCTGACCCAGTCACTCCCAAACTGTTTCCACTCTTCCTTAAGTGATAACTTTAACGACAAGTCTCATGCATACAGTAATTTCTTATCATTTCTTCCAAGAGTTCAGTTCACTCCAGCAACTGGCTACTAACTACTTACAGCTGAGCACAGATTTCATGCAGAACTGTGTAAAGTTGTCCTCGGGAAGACAAATACAGCAGCCAGTTCCTGCCACTGAGCAGCACACAGTCTGGGTGTGGATAGAGACTTCACGTCCCCACCATGAATGGCTGTGTTTTAGAGTTCATTACCCGAAAAGAAACACAGGGTGGGAGGCATGTGGAGAATAAAGTGAGCAGGCTGGATGAGGTCTTCTTCGTGGAAGAGAGACTGGCCCAGCTCTCTTCTGGCTCCAAAATGCTGTGTTTATTGGGTTGTCTGGATCAGGGGCAAATTCTCTGATTTCTGGCAATGTTGCTATGATGTAATGAGGGCTAGAACCTTCTTGAATCAGGAAAGTTTCAGGGAGGTTCTGTTAGTCTGTTCTCACATTGCTATAAGGACATACTGAGACTGGGTAATTTATAAAGGAAAGAGGTTTAATTTACTCATAGTTCTGCATGGCTGGGGAGATCGCAGGAAACTTACAATCATGGTGAAAGGTGAAGGGGAAGCAAGGCACCCTCTTCACAAGGTGGTAGGAAGGAGAAGGAACACAGGAGGAACTACCAAACAATTGTAAAACCATCAGATATTGTGAGAACTCACTACCATGAGAACAGCATGGGGGAAACTGCCCCCATGATTCAATCACCTCCGCCTGGTCTCTCCCTTGACACAGGCAAGGACTATGGGGATTACAATTCAAATGAGATTTTGAGTGGGGACACAGGCAAACCATATCAGAGGTGTTACACAGTAAGGGGCTTAAAAAACAGAAGGATTTCAACATGTAGAAAGGGAGAGGAAGGCAGTTCCAGGCTGAGAGGAGTGAGTGAGGGAAAGGAGGAGTGAAGAGGGTACCCAGAAAATGGATGACCCAGCAGCTTTAGCTCAGTGGTGTTTGAGACACTTGGGAACTCACCAAGGCGAACCTGCCACAAGCTACCCAGGGTCTCCACCTGCCAACCCTCAGCAGCGGCTCTAGGCTGCCAATGCCAGCTAGGGAGAAACCTGCCTATAAATGATCATGAATGTGTGAGCTCACCAAGGGAGAAGGCCAGAGGAGCTCACACATCGAGGAGCTGGCTTTTAACGGATGGGGAGAGAAAGGCACCAGAGAAGCAGAGCGAAGACCAGGAAACCACAGAGCCTTACTGAGTGTGTCCACTCACCTGGCTGTACCTAGGGCCACCTGTTGTCCTCTTGGATGGAGACAGATTGGTTTTCTCTCTCCCTCTCTCTCTCTCCCTGCCTCTCTCTCTCTCTCTCTCTCTCGGTTCTGGGCTGGGACAGGGAAGAACAGCAGGACTCTATTACTGCAGGAAAATTTTGACAGATGGGCCAGGACCTGCATACAGGGCCACCCAGCAGGCACTGGGGAGGGGAGCCTACTAAGGGGCTGACTGCAGAGCTAGGCCCAGGTCTGAAGGGCCGGGGGTGCCTGGTTTCAGGTTGGAAAGGGTTTCAAGTTGGGCAGGGTTGGCAATGGAGCATCCCACTGAAAACAGAAGAGCCTCGCCCCCACCCCACTGACTCCTGCTCGCTCACCCCTCTGAGCTTCTGCCCATGCCGATCCTTGTGTCTGGAGCACTGCTCAGGGCTCCTTCTTGGCATATTCTCACTGTATTTTTAAAACGTGCTTCCAAACTCACCTTCTCCATGAATTCCCTAACTCTTGAAATCAAAAATCAATCTTTTCCTCCCCTATACACTATTTTCAAGGCACTTTTCATACACAAAAATCAGATATGGCTCTATCTCCCCCACTGGACCATAAAACTCCTCAAATCAGAAACTGCACTAGGGTCACAAATTCAAATGCTCACAGAACCAGGCAGGTAACATAAATGGGTGAAGCTGCTGGTGTAGGTGACATGGATGGTTATTGTCTTGGTGACGGCCAGACAATAGGAGTCACCGGAAGCTGTGATGAATTAGAGGGACTGGATTCATTGATTGATTGATTGAGACAGAGTCTTGCTCTGTCGTCCAGGCTGGAGTGCAGTGACGTGATCTCAGCTCCGTGATCTCACTGCAACCTTTGCCTCCCGGGTTCAAGCAATCCTCCTGCCTCACCCTCCCAAGTAGCTGGGACTACAAGTGCATGCCACCAAAGAGGCTTGCTGCCCCTCCTGCCCATGTGGAGAATACCAGAGCATGGGAATGTACACCTGTATTGCCAGAACTGCAATTTTCGGGGAGAGGCCAGGTATCTGCACTCTTATATGAAATTACTCCATCTTTATGTGTCAGCAGCAAATCCAAATTTAAGACACCATGTTGCAAGCCAAATAAAATGCATCTGTAGCCAGATGTAATGAAAGCTTGTTGATTGACAAGCAAATGAACAAATGAATGAAGGAATAGAAAAGAAGGAGCAGATGGGTGGGAGGGGGAAACAGGATGGATGCCCAAGTGTCAAGATGCCAAGCGGTGGGCTGGGCATGCTCAAGGTGACCCCGTTGCCAAGCTGTCAGTGTGAACATCAGCGTTGGCTAAGGGGAAGATAAAAGCCTATGGCCCTGTGAACTTAGCAACCAGCTTCTCCGAAAACATTACAATCAGAAGCTCTTGTTGCAGCCAAAACTCAGGCGCAGAAAACAAGCGGGCGTTCACACATGCATGTGCACAAGGTGTGCGGAAGTTGAAGGCTCAGCGTGCCACAAATTCCACACTCCCTCCAAGCCCACCTTATGCCTCATGAGGGAGGAAGGGAGGGACAAATTAGCAATTTGGGAGGTGCAGCGGCGGAAAAGGAGTCATCCAGCCAGAATTCTCCCTGTCTCTATCCAGAAACTCCCTCTCCTTGCTTTGCTGACTGCGCTGAAGCTTGGGGGAGGCATAAGTGAGCCTGGTGTGGGACTGACCCTCAGTCTCCAGGAACACTATCGGCAGCAAGCGGTGTATAAGCAGCCTGTGTGGAATGCCTGGGGTTGCAAAAGAAAAGTTATTTCAGGTTCAACTGAGTTATAATTTATTTTTTCTAACTGATCATTACTGCTGCGGCTCTATAAATAACCACCTAGGGAGTCTGCTTTTCTGCTCCCAAATCCTCAAAAAGCATTGCCAGGTTCTCTGTGGTTTCTGGCCTGCCAAGCACACAGCACATTTCTTCTCTGTGCGGCCCTTCAGGGAATCCTTCTGCAGTGCATGCCAAGGAATCTGCTGAGTCTTGTCCAACTCAGTCCTCCCCTTCCTCATCCAATTCCTCTCCTCCAAACTGGCCACCCAGCCCTCCTCCCCCATTCCACAAGAGGCCCTGTTCCCTGGACACAGGTGGTTACCAAGCCAAGGTCTGGCTTCTCTCTGTTTACTCTGCTTCCATCCAACTGCAACCCTCCATGCTTAGAAGACAAGAGTTATTTGTACTACAGAAATCCAGCTGTGGCATCATTCGAGGTCAAACCCAGGAAGAAAAGAGAGTTGGCCTGATGGTATCACCAGTAAAATATCAAGGGTCAATACCACCCCAGGAAGGGTGACTGCGGTTTACATGAAATCAATTTAACTGATTTAAAGAAGAATGTATTTCAAGTACGACTCAGTTTAACCAAGTATAGAAAAAAAAAAAAAAAGCATGTTCCCGATGATGTTCTAAAGGACGCCCTTTCTAAATAACATGGGGTTTTCTCCTTAAACAGAGGAACTAGACAGGAACTAGTATTCATCAAGACCCACTCCATACCAAGCAATTTTGTTTCATCTTCACAACATGATGCCTATGAGGTATGCATCCTCATGCCCATCTTGTAGATGGGAGTCCTGAGAAAACGACTTGCTCAAAGTCATGCAGAAAGAAAGAGTCAGGGGTGAGACTCAAGCCCAAGTCTTCCCCTGCTACCTCCTACTACCTCTCTAAGCTAGAAGACTGGAGTTTCAAACTATGTTTCTTTTTCTAACTTTCAGATTACTTTTGCGGCTCAGAAAGCAAGGACAACTTGGATATTTCACCATGGTTCCTTAACAGCCATATAACTCTTTGGAGTTAGCCTCTCCAACTAGTTAACTGTGAAATCTCAATCAATCAGTCTCTCTCTCTCTCTCTCTCTCTCTCTCTTTCTCTCTCACCTTTTATTAGGGCAATGACCATAAAGGCTATGGTCATTTAAGTTGTTTTAATGGTCTAAAAATGAGAGCTTATGTACTTTAGAATAGTTTTAAAAATGATCATTCCTAATATTGACAAAATAATGAAAAACATAAGGTTTACCCAGTAGTCAATGCTCCACAGCAGGTTAGGTGGCCCTGCAGATGTTACCACAGCACTCTGCTCCGCTGGGCCACCTTTTTCACCATATTGGAATGGCCTGTTTCCTCGTCTCTCTCTCCTGTGATCCCCAAAGATATGTGGTCATACGCCCTAACAATAAACATTTGAGTGTACCTGCCTCTGTGTACATTTGTTTATTTATAAATTATATTCATGCCCTGTCATCCAGAAAAATGGGAAAAAGGATGAGATGTGTGTGGGTCATCTTCCTATGTGTCTATCTACTTCTCAATCATAATTTCTTCCTGCCCCACAATGGACCATCTCACCTTCCATGGTCTCCAACACCAACATCCCACTTTGGAGACCACTCTCCTGAGATATGTGCTCATCATCCCTCATTTATTCATTTCCCACTGTCTCCAGTAACACTTACCCTATGCTGGGTACTGTGCTAGGTGCTGGGGATAGTGAGTGAACCAGATGGACAAGGATCATGTTTTCCATAGAGCTTACAATCCAGTGGGTGAAACAGTGTCAGATAATGTCAGAGAGTGATAACGGCCACAAGAAAATAAAACAAGATGATGTTATGGAAAGTGATGGAGAATGTCTGCAGGGGTAAGAGGGAAGTCACGATGGACCAAACCAGGAGTTCAGCAAAGGCCTCTGTGACCTGCATGAGGAGGGGGTCTAGGGGGAGAGTGGGTGCCTGGGCAGAAAGCATGTCAAGTGCAAAGTTTCTGAGGCAGGAAAGAAGGTCAGTGTGGCTGGACTATAATACATTAGTAAGAAGAGAGGCTGGAGAAGCTGGAGAGCTTGGCAGCTCAGGCTAGAGAGTCCTGACCCCACTGCTTACTAGCTGGGTGGCCTTGGGTATTAATGCTATATGCTGCCCGGGGTTATTAAAGGAGTTACGTAAAGGATTGAAAGAGTAAATCTATGAAACATCAACATCAGTTATAAGAATGCCCAGCACAGAGTTGGCATCAATAAATGGCTTCCACTAGTGTCTGTTTACTTATTTATCATTAGTCTCCCCTGTGGCATGGAAGCTGGGCCTGGCCAGTTTTCTACCCTGCTGAACTGGAATAGCTGGCACCAGGCCCAGCCTATAGAAAGAACTCAATGAAAATTTGGTAAATGAATGGGTTTTAAAAATGGGTAATGGCTATGAAAAATCAGAATTTGGCTAAATATAAAAAATAGATTTTTGTAAACAATTTTTTCTAATTATAAAAGTAATGTCATGTCTTTAATATTTTAAACAAAAATGGGGTCAGATTCTACACACTGCTTAGCACCTATTTTCCACTCCACATGTCTGTTACAAGAGGCAGGAGAATATAAGGGTAGGGATGTGGGCTCTGGAGAGAAATTGCCTGGATTCACATCCCACCTCCACCACTGGCCACCTAGAGCATCTCTCTGAAGTTACCAAGCCAAAGGACATTTGGGATTTTAAGGCTTTTTAACACATATTGCCAAATAGTCTTTAAGAAATAGGTGTGAGCCCATCTCCTCAAACCTTCATCTACACTGACTGCTAACCTTTAGACAATCTTTGCCAATTTGTTAGAGGAAAGAACAACCTTTCATTTTTCTAATTTGCTTTTCTTTAATTACCAGGGATGACGAACAGTTTTTCATTTGCCTTGTTCCTCCTGTGAATTGCCTGTTCATGTTTAAAAAGGAAGCCCGTTTTCATAATTAGATGCAGCAGAATAGGTGGCCTCAAAGTGAACTCCCTACCGCTGGGAAGGGTTGAGCAGGGCCAGGTGGTTGCCCATCAGGGAACTGGGCATCTCTGTGCCTTGTGGACAGTGGAACTGGATGAGTTCTGAAGTCCTTTATTACATTGGGATCATTTCACTCTTGTCCAGACCAGCAAAGGTAGCAGGCAAGCCTCAAAGAAAAGAAGGCCTGCAGATCAACAACTGGATTCTGAAGACCTCCACCAGGATTTCCCAAGGTGGATTTGATGCCTAAACATCTCTCATGAGCTTCTCCATAAAGACACCCCAGTTATATCTGAGAGAAAAGTCAAATCGACACGGTTATGCCTCTAGTAGCTACAGCATGCCACAGTGGGGGAACTCCTTAAATCTCCCCCTTGACAAGATGGAAAACCTTCGTGGTCATAGACCAAATCCTACCACAACAAATACTTTCATAATCGAGTGGGGCCAGTGGTCTGTTTACCTCAAGCTATAACTTTTGTCCCTGCTTTGCATTTGGCTTTGGTACAATAATTTCACATAAACACCCTCCTAACCCCACTCCCTTACAGGTATTTACATAGCAATTTTCTCCTGAGCTGGTCAAAACCCTGCTAGGACTTGGAGAATTCCATTGTGTTTGTAGTAAGCAGACACCTGGAGCCAGATTTGCTAGTTGTCTGCTCTTAGAGAATAAACTATTCTTGGATTGGAAAGGGATCTGAATGTATCTGACTCCCTCCTTTTACAAAAATTTTGCAGTGTTTTCAGAGGACCTTCTACATTTTCACTAAGGGGATATTTTCCCCCTAATATCTCCACTGTTGCCATTGTTGGAGTTTCCTGCTGGGTCTGGCCCCCACAGGTATAATGCCAGCTGGAAATAGAACACTCGCATCTCTTCAATTACTCCACTAACGAAGAAGTCACAAGTGGAGTGAGAATCCTGGCTAATTTTCCTGTGGGCACACCTTAGGCACACAAACCTGAAAGCGGCAGAGCAGTGAAACTGGCAGCCAAAATAAAGCAAAAAGAAGAACATCTTCCAGGAGGGAGGTGGAATCAGATTGAGGCGAAGCCAGGACTAGGTTCTTGGCAACGTGATTAAAACCCCAAACTAAGCGGGAGGAGAGGCCTTGCTGCCAGCCCCTCAGCACACTCTAGACAGGGTATTGGAGGCTGGTGGTGGTTAAAAGCTGTGTGCCATTCAGAGCCTATAGCTCTGCCTGTGTCCGTCAGTATGGGCAGAATGGCTAATGACTCCAAATAAAACTCCTACGCCATGCTCAATCTGGGGACCATGTTATACCTGAATACACAAAGTCACTTTGTAGCTTGCCTGAGAAGCCCACTTTAATTCCTCCAAAAGAATTCATGGAGGCCTGTGAGCACACTGCACTGGGCCAAGCACTAGGGTTATGAAAAAAAAAAACAACCTACTTGCTCTACTCTAAGGGCTTATGATTTAACCAAGGAGATGAGATTCACAATGGTAGCTGGCAATACAGTAAATCAAGGCACAAAGAATACAGGAGTTTGTTCTGCTAGAGGCCCAAGAGGGCAGTTGGCATTTTCAGGAGGAGGCAAGTCAGCCTTTATGGGAAAATGGGTTGAGTTTACCTTGAAGGGTGGGGAAATTTTAGGCAGGTGGCTAAGAAGTGAGCTGGCCTCTGCGGGTGTGGGGAGACCGTGAGAGCCGCATGAGACAGGCTCTGCATCCTGCACATGCTGCCTGCATTCCGGGCCCTAGGAGGAGGATTTGTGCAAGGGAGGCAGAGATGAGAGCGTTGATAGGAAGGAAGGAGGCCAGATTTCAGAGAGGTCTGAATCCCACACAGAGAAGCTTGGGCTTTCTCCAATAAGCTGCAGGGAGCAGTTGGAGACTTGTGAACAGCAGATTAACATAATTAAATAAAAACTTCAAGACTTTAGCTTTTTGTGGGGATGCAGACTAGACGAGAGGTGATGAGAACATTAGAAAGCTTTTACAGTGTAGCCCGGGCTGGCCACAGTGTTGGCAACGGGAGAGAAAGAAACAGATCTGGAAGATACCACAAAGCAAATATCTAAAGGGCTTGGAAACAAATTTGGCCGGGTGGTGGGGGATGAAGGATGAGTCAGGGGCAGTTCTGAATTTTGAAACTTGGGGGATGTGAGGTGGAGGTGGCATCGTCAGACATAGAAGTTTTATAAGAACTTAAAAAGGCCAGACCACCCAAAGGTGGCACCGACTGGAAGCACGAGGCCCCGGACAATGCTTCCTCATTTCAAAGGGGAATTAACAAGTTAAGTGAAGTTTTATCCACCAATGAAATGGCTGTCTGCCCAAACAAATAAGCAACGAGTGTGGGCTCTGCACTCCTCTCCACCTCTCTTGCTCCTTCTGTTGATGCTCCCCTAACATTTATCCGACCATAAGCTAACAACAGTCATGAGAACAAGATAGAAATCCTCAGAAATCCAGAACTCTAATCCTTTCCTCTGCTGAAACACTGTAGGGCTTAGTTATTTTCACACTTACGCACATGCTTCGATGTGTAAGAACTGAGTCATTGTTTTCTTTTCTCCTACCCTCTCCCCTCTCTTTCCCTTCTCTTTGCCACCCAGCACCTCCTCTGCCTCCACCCCCAAGCCACTGCAAACATCCTGGCATGCATCTCTCCCCATCCATTTCTGCACAGCTTCAACATTTCCCATTCCCTCCAAGCTTGCCTCCTGCCTCCTATTTCTTTAGACATGCTGGGAGTCTAAGAAATGCACTACACATTCAACAGGACTGTGGACCACAGATCTTAACAAAGACAGGCAGCTTCTTGTGCAAAGAGCATTGGAAGGCAGGTCAGAGACTTAGGTTTTAGGAGTCAGGCAAGGGAATCAGATAAAGATCCTTGAAAACAAGGGGATATCATCACTGCCCAGCTTTGCTGATGTAGAGACAAGTTTTTTCACTTAGCAGATATAGACGGAAGATAAGCAGGTTCCCTTTGAGAGTGGTAACCCCAAGTGCAATGGCTCACAGCTGCAGTTACTCTGAATGGCAGTGGGAGGGAAGGAAACAATGAATGCACACATACACAAGAGCAATGCTTAAGGTGAAATGGACTTGAACAGTCTGAAATGTACACCTCCTCCAGTTCCTGGAAGGCAAGGATGAGTCAAACAGAAGTTGAATTTCACAGGCATTCCTCCTCCACTGTCACATACATTCCCAGACGCAGAGTCATCCATGCACATGTTACCCAGCATCAACTGCTACCAGCAACTGCCTCCTGGGAAGTTAAGCTGCAGGGTCAGATCTGCTTCTGCTGAGGAGCTGAAAGTAAACTGCATAAGGTGGGGGTGATCCCAGGAACGTGAGGGCAGGAAAAAGCAGAGAACACTGGAAAAGGATGGCAGGAATTAACATGGCTCTGAAGAGAGGAGCCAAGGATCACCTGAGAGGAGCCTGGAATCTGCAGTTATTTCTAGTTTCCTAGACAACTCTGCCTAAACTAGGAAGACATCTGAACTCCAGCTCAAAAATAATACAGATTCTGGGAATGGGACAAAAGAAGAAAGGCAAGGGGATGTGATACCATATGCCAGTTCAGGGAGTGGGGACCAGACCTTCAGGGAAAGGAAGGTCTTCCCAAATGGAAGCTGAAATTTCACTGGGCATTGTGCTTTCCGTACTTTTGCATTTGTAGCCAAAAGCATGATTCTGATTCTGGTTCCCCAGTGGTGGTGTGGGCTGCACACGTGCATGAGTTCATCAAAATCGATCTAACGGCATACATAAGATCTGTACATTTCACTGTATACAAATTAGAATCTAGTAATTCTGCCTCTCTCAATTAATTGATTGTGTGACCTTGGACAAGTCATTTAAATTTTTATAGTCCAGGATTCTCCATCTGTCAAACTGAAGCTAAGAAGCTGGCCTCTAAGTTTTTCCCTGGCTCTAAAATTTACGATTGCGAGAGCTGATCATTGTAGGAAATGAGCAAATACATCCAGTTTAAGAAGGGCCACAACTATTGATAGAAGCTAAGGAGAATTTCTGAATGGGATTGGCCATCTGCAGAAAATTCCCTCCAAATCATCCATCCTGGAACCAGACGTGGAGAGAGGTGAAGATTCCATCCTCCGCCCCAAAAGGAAGTGGCGGCCCCTCCTGGCTCTGCATTTTTCCCTCCTTCCCGTCTGCTCTCCCCTACAAGCTCTCTAAATTCTTCCACTGGAGATTCCCCAAGGGCTCAGGACTGGGACAGGCCTTTTCTTCCCTTCCTTCCAAATTTCCTTTGGGTTTATAGCACCCTGGTCAGGTTCACAGGAGGGGGAAGGAGAAGGAAGAAACCATTCACGTTTGGGTGCGTGTAGCAAGCAGAGAGCTGGGGGGTTACAGAAACGTAGAGGAGGTCAGAGCCAGACAATCGTCTCCCCATCCTACTTCTTATGGATAAGAAAACGAAGATGCAGAAAACTAGTGTGACTTGTCACCATTTCTAAAGCCCCGAAAAGAGCAGAT
Source organism: Mandrillus leucophaeus (assembly GCF_000951045.1). NCBI lineage: Eukaryota > Metazoa > Chordata > Mammalia > Primates > Cercopithecidae > Mandrillus > Mandrillus leucophaeus. The sequence continues at coordinate 920,246 of NW_012107252.1, forward strand.
CAAGGGGGCAGCTGTGGCCATCTTCAGGCTGGTCCTTCCACATAGAGATGCTCCTACTTACTCCGTTAATAGTTTCTCATGGGCAACTTTCAGACAGAGGAGCTGGAACTACCCTAACCAGGTACTGGAACATGTGTAGGTGACCACTTGGCTCACCTGTTTCTCTTCTGAGGGGGGCTCTGAATCATGAGGAGAACCTCTGGATATGCAGAATGGATCAACTGCTTCTGTCAGGATGGAAAGGAATTCACAGAAGACGTCTTGACAGCAGCTAACCAGTGACACAGCTGAATGGTAGTTGGCCCACGGAAACACTCCGGATGAGAAAGACTATCAAAGGAGCATCAGGTCCAGATTGCAAATTGCTTTAGCAGCTAACACAGGCATAAAGACAGAATGACCCACTCTAATCCAAGGGGGTTACGCTTCAGCGCTGGCTGCCTCTGACTCTCACCCTTGACCCAGCCCATTCATCAGTATGTTGATAAGCAGATTCTCTTCAGAGAGCTCCTTAATCTGGTTTCCCAGGGAAGCCTTGCAGAGATTAAGGAGAGGACTCTGCTTCCTGCCAGTTTTTGAGGCTGGGAGAGTTAAACAGCAAGGGTGAAGGAGCTTGTCATAAAGTACACAAACCATCCCATCATTGGACTTGACCCCATTAGGGGGTTAACTCAAACATCTTTTCAATGTACACACTTGGATCTTTTTTTTTTTTATTCACTCTTTCCTTGGTAGCCAGCAAAATGAAAGCCCTTCCTCATATTATCCTTCATGCCATCTTTTATAACAATCAGAGCCACAACAGCAGCTGGGACTAAACAAAGATTAGGAGCAATAAGGGTCAGATGGGACAGACAGGAGATCTGGTCCTACAAAGGGGCATCACCAATGAGCTGGACCCACTGTGCAGCCCACCTGTCAAATGCCATTTGCCACCTCTGGCGGCGATAGCAGGGGCAGCTGGGGCTGAATCCAAGCATCCTGAGGTCTCACAGAAGTGCAGCCACCCCTGTCATCTAGCCCCTCCCCTCAGAAGATGCTCTGGGGAGCTGTCACACATCCCACACTGCAAGCTGATAAGAGACACAGACACACTCTTGGGTTCTGGCATTATCACTGTTTCCTCTGGTTACCTTTAAAGAAGGGCATCTCTGAGTGCTGGGTCCTCCACTGGAAATAATGTGGGGAAACTGTTTGGATGTGCTCTGCAGAGAGGAGAATTATTTTTAAGCAAAGTAAGAAATGACCAGGGAACTCTAGATTTGAATATAATTTGTGAATTCCTAGGTAGGTGTAGACTCAAGCCTATTAGTTTAGAGGAACTTATATTTGCTATGTTATTTTTTAAAAGTCTTAAAAGTTAAAATTTACAGCAATAGCAAGAAGGAGGACAAAGTGCAGCAGCTTTAACTATGAGCTAATACCAAGGTTAACACCATCTGTCCATTACATGTAGCTTTGGGATTTGGCAAAAAGGAAAAAAACCACATAACATGGAGCTTTGAGCTCATAAATAGGTTCCAAAGAGTTGACAAGTAAACTAACAAGGCTTTTACGGTAGAAGGGAGCATCGAAATTGGAGGCCCTCTGTGCCTTCTCTCCCCACTGCTGTGATGGCAGCTGGCAACTGGGCCCTACTGTCCATTAACAAGACAGAGAGGCGGATAACTATCCAGCCAAGGCCAACTTCCCCACACCAGGCAGATCCACACTGGACTCTCAGGAATCTTCAGCACCCTTTACACCAGCAGTGGTCAAAGTAGGGGGTGCAGCTGCCTTGGGACTGAGAGATAGGGATGGACACATCCGCAGGGAGGGGCCAGGCTCTAGCCCCTTTCCCCAGGCCACCGCTCCTCAGAGGCTGGTCCTCCACCCCAGCTTCGAGGACAGGGGATGCATGGTGGAAACCACTGCAGCTGCTGCATTAGCAACCTTTGAGAGCCAAAGACTCTCCTCTCTCTAGCCAGAGCAGGAAGGCAAACAGGTTAGGCTGACCTGCAGCTCAGGGTCAGCCCCAGGCCAGGCCACTGCCTGTACTGACTCCTGGGCCTCTACGCAGTGCACTCCACTTTCTAGAGCAGGCTGCTTGCCAAGGATTCACAGTGGACCTGGCTGTTCCCTGTGGGAGTCACTGGATCAGTGGGGGACCCAGGACCAGCCTGCTTGCCAGCAGCAGAAGGTCAGGTTGGTTTAAAAAGGTAACTAACCCCTGTCCTTTCCCAGTTCTTTTCCTGTCTCTTCCCCAACTACCTCCTTCTCTTCTCCAAATCAGCCTTCTCTTGGCTCAGTTTCTGACCTTGGGTGTTTTCCCCCAGGAACACATCCGACCATCAGGCACTCAAAGGAGCATGAGCCTAGTCTTTTCCCCCAGCAAGTCACCCTGGTACAGTCAGTAGCTGCAGAGCACAGGGAGCTCCTGGCATGCCAAAGGTCATTTACAGATCACTGAAAAATCTGGACAAGATGCTAATGTCCCAGCTCAATGCCCCAAGTCCTGACTTAAACCTTGACTGTGTCTCAAGGACACTCAATGTTAGGATATCTATGGCAGGAAGAGGAACTTCTGAGTATTTCAGGCATAACAGGCAAAGCAGTCTTCTTTAAAGCTTGCAAAATATATGATTCTGTCATTCCTCTTCATCCTCACCATCACCATGCTGGAGAGCCAGGGGTCAGTCTTTCCAATCATCACTCAAGCTTCCAGTGGTTATTGGGCACTCTCCCTCTTAGAGAGGGGACACTCCAGCAGGAACTCCAGGTAGAGAGCTGTTCTGCAGTGGGCATTTCTAGCCCAGGGCTAGCCTCTGAGACTCTCCAGGAGTGGCATGAGGTGGGGTGGATGGGGCTTCCTTGTCCTGGCCATCATCTGCCTATAGCAGGCATTGGCAAGCTTTTTCTATAAAGGGCCAGAAAGGGTTATGGACCACCTTCTTTGATGTTTTTATTTTACAGCTCTTTGGAAATGTAAGAATCATCCTTAGTTTGTGGGGCTATATAAAAACAGGTGGCAGGCAAATTTGGCTCACAAGCAGGCCGCAGTTTGCAGACCCCCTTCTAGAGGAAGATGCTGAGGCCCCACCAAGCAGCCCCTCCTCACCTTCCCTCTCTAGCCTGACTCCTCCAGACTCATTCCAGCTGCATGTGGCACCTGTGCTAGGCCACAGGATGGCCTCCTTGCTGCAGGCATTTCAATGAGAAAACAAGCTGCACAGCTCATGAGTTACTCTGTCTCCCTTGTGCTTAACTTTGGAAGCACAAGGCCCTGCTGGCCTCACCCTGCACCTCAAGGTCTCAACTGCCCATACTCATGCGACCTTGTCCACCGTGTCTCCACTACGAGGTGCCATCTGGTGAATGGTCTAACTTGGGTTCTTCCTCCTATGCCTTCTGTGTAGGTTCAGGGCAGGGAGATCCTGTCAGTTCTAACTGAAGGCAGAGCCTGGATCCAATCACTTCCCTTCCCTCCAATGCTGTCACTTAGAGCACAGCCATAGCCGCCCATCTGGACTCCCTGCTTTCATCTCCACCCTTCCCTCTCCCCTTCCAAAAGCTCCCAGAGGCTTCCCGTCTCACTCAAAATAAAAGTCAATGTCTCTGAGCAGTAAAAGCCATCCATCATGGTCATCTAGGTCCTATCACTGACCTGCTGAGCCCTACCTGGCCCGCATGGCCACCTGGCTGGCCTCAGTGCCTCCTCTTTCCCCTGGCTGATACTAACGCTAGCCACACTGGCCTCCTTCCTACCCTGCTTTTCTTCTTAGTCCTGAACACCATCAGTAGTTATACAATATTTTGTGGGGTTTTTTTTCTGGTCTTGTTTTTCTCACTCAGATATAAGCTCTGTCAAATAGAGTCTAACTTTAATGTTATACTCCAGGGTCTGGTGTCAGCCTTGGGTAGGTGCTTTACAAATACACGAATATTTGGAGAATGCTTGGGGACAGGATGCCCTGCTGATGGGTGAGAGATGGTGGCACTATCATGACGCTGTGTATCCATTTGCACTTGGATACTTTTATGCAAATAAGTCTCTTGCTCTTAAGCCCCCTCCTCCCCCACCTTAGTAGCCAGGTGAACTGATAAGACATGAAAACAGATACACCCTTGGAGACAGCAGTCTCCAAATTTTTGTTTATATTCAACCCTAAAGCAATAACAACAAACTCATATTCCAACTAAACTAGTCAATTATCTCAGGGGAAAATAACAAACGATTGCTTTATGGTTTAGAGCACACCTGCGCATGGCTCTCCCACACTCACCACCACCACCCTCGCATGAGCACAGCGAGGAAAGAGAAAGCATGGGCTTGCTCGGCAGAGGTCTGGATTTCAAATCCTGACACTGCCATCTATAGGTGGTCTGATTCTGGACATGGTACCAAGTACCCTAGGCCTTAGCTTTACCATCTGTTAAATGGGGATACTAATACTTATTTTGTAAGATTGTTGTAAGGCTTAAGTGAACAATTAAAACAAAACAGCTAAAGCATAATGACTGTGCACATTAATTGCTCAATAAATAGTAATTTCTCCCCTTTTGTAAGTGAGGAAGCAATAGTTCAGAATGTGAAATGATTTGCCTGAGGTCAGAAGGCTTGTTCCCAAGCAAAGGTGGGGTTCAAAGCAATGGTTTCTGTGGATGTATTTTTTCCCTAGCATCCAGCCTCCTTCCTGTTCATGTCTACACCCTGTGGGCTACTTATATCAGTAGAATAAAACAGGTGATGGCTCTCCCATTGACCTGCTTGTTGAGGATTTGGGGACAGTTCCATTCTAGGCTAATGCTCATTACTAAAGACAACGCTGTTAAGGAGGTCACCCCCTCGTAAGGAGAAATCTGTGTCACAAGCAAGGGATCAAAAAAGCTAATAGAATTCACCTGCCCTGGATGTCAACTGCCCTTAAGAGATGCAAACTAAAGGTGACTGCCTGTCTTTCCCCAAGAGACAAACGGAAACCCCACTCAGTGTGAGAAGAGCACACGCCACGCAGGACCCAGACCAGTCAGTGCCCAGCAAGGATATGACACAGCCTGACGCAGCTACATCTGAGATCAAATACCAAGGACACAGCAAAGACTGATGAAGCCACACGTGAGACACCAAAGTACAAAACCCACATTCAGCTCAAAGGCTTCCATATATGATGACTGTTACCTACACACACAGTGTTTTTCTTTATGAAGCACATGTGTTCTATAATCCTACAAAGTAAATTTTTGAAAAAAACAAAATGAGAAACAAAGGGACACATGGAAACTCTTGCAGGTGACGGATATGTGTATTACCTTACCTGGGGTGACAGCATCATGGGTGTAAGCATATGTCCAAACTCATTATACTATACACATTAAATATGTACAGTTTTTTGTATATCAATTATAACCTCAATAAAGTTGAAAAAATAAAAAAATTTTTGTAGAACAAAAGGTTTCTCCCATTAGCTTTCATCAAGACATTGAAATGTGCTCCTCTTGGAGAAAAAATATTGGCCCCAGACATTATAAAAATATAAATTATTAAGGAACAAATCTTACAAGTAACACATTTGTAGGACAAACAATAAAGAGATGGCCTAAGCTATGTCTAAACAGATTTGAAATGGAGCAGAATGTGAGGGCATCTGACTAAAACAAGAGGTTTTTCTCAAGTGTCAGTCCTGAGACAAGGACCCTGAGACTGCTGACATCCCAAATGTAGTGTCCCTATGACTCCAAGAAGGGAAGGTGCTGCAGGGGTGACGGTCCCCCCCCACCCCACCGTCCTCATCTGGCTGATCCCTGCTCATGCCTCAGACCTTAGCTGAAATATCACTTGCCCAAAAAAAGCCCTCCAGCACTAGATTGGGGGATTCATTCACTTATTCACTGACTCATCCATTCAACAAGTGATTAGTGACCCCCTAGTATGAGTCACATTCCACTTATCACTCTCTCTTTTCAACCTTGTAATTAAATAATCACATGCACAATACTGATTTACTGTTTGTCACCCTCCCTAAATTGTCAGTTCCAAAAAGACAGAGATTGTATGTGATTTGTCATTTCATTCCCAGCGCCTGACACAGTATGTGCAACGTAGTAGGCATCCTGTCCATACTGGTCGAGTGAACATACAAATGAATGAATTAAAGCATTTGAAAGCTCCGTTCATATTTTAAAATTCCAAAATGCACCCTGCTGTCTACTTTACATAGGGATAACTGATGTCACATCAATATGACTTTTAAATTTAATAAAGGAAATTATTTTATTTATTAATCTATTAGTAAGTGAAAACAATAAGATGTAAGACAATAGGAAGAAAGTTACTCTCACTAAGGGGCAGCCTCTTGGTAGAGGCTACAGGACAGAACCTGCAGGGGTTATCCTGGGACCGGCAGAAGCAGCATAGGATCATCGCTGAGGGGAGTGTGGATAGAGTCAGGCTATCTGGGTTAGGGTCTTGACCCCTCCACTGACCAACTATGTGACTCTGGGCAAGCTACTTAACCTCTCTGTCTTCCGGTTTTCAAATCTGTAAATTGAGAATAATAAGAATATCAGCTTCAGATAATTTCATTAACAAGTAAATGGATTACGACACGTGAACTGCTTAGAACAGTGCCTGGCGCGTGCTAAGTACTCACTAAATGTCAGTTATTTTTATTTTCTGGAAGAACGGGAACCAGAAGGGTTAAAACCAAGGAGCTGGATATACTGTCACTAAATTCACAAACCACTAAGACCAAATCTTCAAGATTTCCTATTACAAAATGAAGTAATTCAAAGGCAGGTGGATGGATGGGTTATCTACCCCAACTTCCAGACTTACTGCTTTACCTAGAGGGGTGATGATGCCTTACCCAACTGAAATTAAGGGCCAGGTCAAACAAACCCTCAAGGTTTCTCCAGGACTGGAGTCTGGGATTTGTTTTTATACACCCCACAGTACCCAGCACAATGAAGAACATGCATTTAAAGCTTAGAAAACGCTTACTGGGTTAATTTACAATGAACACTATTTAAACCTAAAAAAAAAAAAAACCCTGCATATTCCAAAGTATATTATCTAGCATATGTGCTAGCCCCAGAAGAATAAAATGCAGAAGTGAACAGGAGCTGCTTCATGCAACTGAAATTAATTATACACAATTATCTCTGAGATCTTTCCACAGTAAGTGAACAATGAAAATGTGGATGCAGAATTCTCCTGGTAATGAATAAGATGATGAACATGTTTCCACAGAGAGTGGGATCAGGTTGATCTGCTGAAATAACCAGATAGCAGGATAGCTTCACTATCTACATGAAACATCGTCCAAGAATCTGCACATTACTTGACAATTAAATCCATTCAAACCTTTTATCAATGATTTCATAGAACAGCCTTCAATGAGTTAACAGGAAGCTGTAGATAAAAGACAAGAATGGGGCTACGTCAAGAAGCTCAAAATCCTCAGCTGCTGATAATGCAAAACCTTGACCACATTGATGAGCCCAAGACCACCAGATCTCTTTACACCAAGTCATTTTTTAAAGAAAACTTTTATTTATATGTTAGTTTTCTTTATAAAAATAAGTTGCATTGAGGTATAATTTATATATAGTAAAATGAGACCATTTCAAGTGAACAGTGTGATTTTTTTGACAAATGTATATACTCAAGTAACCACTACCTTAATCAAGATATAAAAACGTCCATAATGCCAGAAAGTTCCCTCATCCTCGATAAAAGAAAAACTTCAGCCGAATTAAATTTAAAGGAGTTTAATTGAGAAACGAATGATTTGCGAATCAGGCAGCCCCCAGAATCACAGCAGATTCACAAAGACTGCAGCACAGCCACGTGGTGGAAGAAGATTTACAGGCAAAAGAAAGGGAAATGACATAGTACAGAAATCGGAAGTGAGGTCCAGAATGGCGGAATTGGTTACAAGTCGGCATTTGCCTTATTTGAACACAGTCTGAACACCCAGCAGTTTCTAAATGGTTGAAGTATGGCCGCTGGGATTGGCCAAGACCCAGCTATTGTTACAGGCACATACTCCTAAATCTTGTCTACCTATTCAGCTAGGTTGCAATTCATCCATAAGAACTCAAATACAGAAGTACGGAGTCCTTCTCAGGCCATATGTAGTTTGCTTTAACATACTCTTTCTCGGTTAGTCCCTGCTCTTATCTCCCTCTATCCCACACCAAGGCAACCATAGTTTTGACATCCCCCCATAGATTAGTTTTGCCTATTCTAGAATTTCATGTAAATGAAACTGTACAATATATATACTCATTGATATCTGGCTTCTTTCAGTCTAATGCTCTGAAAATCCATGCATGTTGCTGCATGTGTCAGTGTTTTGTTCCTGTTTATTACTGAATAATATCTAACTATTTGGGTGGACTGCAAGTTGCGTTCCATTCCCCAGTTGATGGGTATTTGGGTTGCTTTCCGTCTTGGACTATTTTGAATAAAGCTGTTATGAACATCCACGTACAAGTCTTCTGCCAACATATGTGTTCACTTCTCTTGAGTAAATACCTCGGAGTCAAATCACTGGGTCATATGCTGTGCATGTTTAACTTTCTAGGAAAATGCCAGATTTATCTTGAATAACAGAAATGATCGATTGATTTACTGTTAAAGGACTTACTAGAGTTTATAAGGAACAGAGGAAACAAGAGGAAAGAAAATGCAGTGCATCTGAAAGCACAGGGGCGCTGCTTTACTGAAAGGGCTGGCAGGCAGCTTCCCAGGCGGGGTCTGCTCAGGACTGCTCTAGCCAGATCCCTCCCCTGGAGCTTGCTTCACCCACAGGAAGATGGCCACCTTCACCCCACCTTCAGCGGACGTGCAGCCCCTTCCGTGCTCCTCTCTTCATCTGCCTTCAGAGGTAGTCCTGACTAACCTGTTGCCGGCACACTTTTCTAGGAGAGAGAGGACTTGGGGGAACCACTAGGCCCCGGGGACATGCACTCGGCCGGCCCAGGCACCGATAACCTAACATCTCCTTTTAGCATTTGGGGGATCCCAGCACCCACTGTTCTCAGCTTTGGGTCTCAGCTAAGGCCAGGAAAAGCATCATTTAATATCATGTCACATAATTAGTATGGAAACTACAAAAACCTATGTGTTTACAAAACAACCACTGATCTACATTATTTCAAAGGTAATGATACTTTTACATGAGATAACTTCCCAAGACACTAAGCTGAAATTAGAAGAATTTAGGTTTTCTGTATTCTTGCTGACTTGTGTTTTTCACACTGGCTTTATCTTGGTTTCTGAGGGAGAATCAATTCTCTTTAATTCTCTTCCAGAATACCTCACTACCTTCAGAAAGGAAGGAGGGTAAAAAGGACAGAGGGAACAAGGGGGATTAGAATTCCTCCTATCAGAGAATCCCAGAGCTTTGAAGTTTTAGAGTGAATTCAAGAGTGGGATTCAAGAAATGAAACCGTGGGCTCCAGGGGAAATGAGGAACTCCCTCTCCCAGAAGGTGGGGAAGCTTCTCTGACAACTGGCCCAGGGAGCCCTGTACTTGCTTCATTCTGGGGTCAGGAAAAAGCTGCGGGCCCTCCTTCCCACCCTCCCTTCCCTTCTCCTCCACACACTCCCAACTCTGCTCCAGGCAGGGGCAGCAGCCCCAGGGTCTGCTGGGCCAGCATAGCCATCTGCCTCCCACCTGAGTTCATAATGACTCCTGTGTAGGGCAGATTCCCTTGGCTTCACTGAAACCACTCCTTCTTGTCTTAGAAAGCAATCAGAAGTAGAGTTAACTGCCTTCAAGTTCCCTTATCATTGAAATGAACTAGATCACAGAAGTGCCTATTTGCATTTTTTATTCTTATTCACTGGGTTTTTAAAAAGAGCCAAGAGAGGGGAGAGGAAATGCATTTACTTGCTGGGATTTCACTTGGGATGTTCATGTTCGTCTGGAAAGCAAAATAAAGGCATGAAGATTGCCCACTGATTTCTTTTCATTTGGAGAATTCTGCTTGAGTTAGGCTTAGCTGGCTAGCACATAAACCTGGCAAGAGAAAAGTCTTCCTCTTCCTGGGCCTGGTATGTCTACCACCTGGGACTTCAGAGACAGTATTCTAGGAGATTCACAGCGTCTAAGGTTCGAAATGTAGGCTTCAGCAGCAGGGCAGCTGCCAAATGCTTTCCTGCCCTTGCAGAAAGACACCACCAAACTCACCACCGCCTCCCTCACCGTGGCCCCTCTGTTTCAGCATCTGGGCAGTGGGCGAGGAGGACTGGATTCTAGAAGATAAAGAGAGACTCCACTGTGCAGAAAGTAAGCCCTCAACAGGATCCCGTTAGAAAACAGCTGGAAGGAAGTGTGGAGTCACTCAGTCCCATGGCTGATTTTACAGATGAAAAAACGAACAAAAAATCAGAAGCCCTGAGGGATTCAGTCAGTGGTCTCCAAGTGCCAGTCCCTGGGGAAAGGATTCTCTCCCCCAGCTACCTTTCCCTTCTCCAGTGTGTCCACCTCAAGAAAAGGACCTGCATGCTCCCAGCTGCTCACACACAACTCGGGCTGGCCTTGGTGCTGGCTATGTCCTTTCTCCCCCCAGATCTGCCTTCCGCCCTCGCCACCTGTCTCTGCCCAGGGCTCACCTGGAAGGACCACATTGATGGACAACCTTGGCAGGTCACAGGGAGATCTGGAGGGGGCAGAGGACAGCAAATAGGCTCCTGCCCTGCAAGAGAGGGAGAGTCAGGGTACCAGCCTGGCTTGGGCTGCTCCCAAAGGTCCTGGCTGCTGCCTGCAATGCAGCCCCATCCTTCAGGGCTCCAGCACCCTCCCCTGTCCTCAGCCTTTAGGGCTCTACTGCTCTCAGCCCCAGCCCTACCCTTGAGGCTCCCCTGTACCCTGACTTTGCAGATAGTGCCTGGGAACTGTTCTGCTTGGAGAGTGCTGTTTGCTGGGATACATACTGACTCCTATGGCTCTCCTCCAGCTCCCCATCCATCCTGCTCCTTGCCCTGGCCTCTGGCCTGAAGGGCTGCAAAACAGCCTCCCAACTGGGCTCCTGGCTTCCCTTCTGGCCCCTCTTCAACTGCTGTCCCCAGCAGCATACAGAGCTATCCCATGAAATGTAAGTCAGACCATGTCAGGCCCTGGCTTAAAACCTCTCAATGGTTTCCTCTGGCACCTCCAGTAAAAATCAAAGCTCCTTGCTGACTTTGAGAGCTGCTCCAGATGTGGCTGCTCTCTGAAGCCTCCTCTTGTGCCCCAAGCGTCAGGACACTCCAGCAGCTGTGGGGCCTCCTTTCCCTTACTGGTGACCCCAGGTTCTGCCCTGTCTCTGGGCCTCACACACGCTGTCCCTGTGCCTGGCAGATGCCCCACCCCTGCCGCAGGCTCTCCCCGCCCCTGTAGGACAGCCTTGCCTTAGCAGGGTAGATGCCCTGCACCACCTTCTCTCCACAAATTTTTATTCTCTATCCCTGGACTGTGCTCATTTCTTTTCAAACACTTAACAAATTTGTAATTATGCAATTTTTTGTTTACTTTTTAAATGATTCTCCCCCCACTGGGATGCAACTTCCCCATGGGTAGGAACTAGGTCTGTCTTGTTCTCCACCTGACATACAACAGTTACTCTAGGCATGTCTGCAAAAGAGCAACTGGGTTTGGGTTCCTATAAAATGGACAATCTCCTTTTTGGGGAAGGTTTGCTTTATAATCTGAGATTATGTTCCTTCTACTTTGTTGGGGAGAGTGTTAAGGTTTTTTTCCTTTTATGAAAGGATAGTAAGAATAAGTGGTATTCATCAAAAATTTTAAAATGATAACCTGATATAATTCTCCAGAGTGTTTTTGAAATTTTTGAGTCTAATGATATCCCAGATTAAGCAATGTTTTGGGAGTCACAGTGTTGGTTCTTAGAGAGGCAAAGAGATAGGTGAAGATAGTGACAGAGAAGAGATGGGCTTTGCAGTGAGACTGCAGGGCCTGGGTTCAAGTCCCAACTCTGCTGCTTGGAAGCTGTCAAACTCTGAGCGAGTTACTTAAACTCTCTGTGCCTTAGTTTCCTCATCTGCAAAAGAAAGATTATAATAGAATGTGTTTCAGAGTACTTTTATAAGAATTCAGTGAATTAATACTTGTAAAGTTAATAAAACAGTACCTGGTCTATAGACAATGCTTGACAAACATTAGTGCTATCATTATTGTCTATTATTATTATTGCTATTGTTATTATTACTAAACCCAGGTCTCCCAAATCCCCAACCAGGACTCTTTTCTCTTTAAAATATTATTTCCCAGCATTGTCTCTTTAAATCTTATCTGGCCACTCTTAAATGTAAGACTGAAATTCAGCACTTGGAAAACTATCCCACTCCAGCCAAGCATATTTTTTGGATAGCTAAACACTAACCCTGATAAAATGTATCCATTTAGGACAGAAATGTTTCTATAATATGTTACATCTTTTCTACTTTTTAACTGGGTTTGATGAGATGAGTATCATTACAAAAATTATCTGCTCTGCAGCCTGGAAACAGCAAAAGGAAAACTCAGCACATTCTACAGACCTAGGTTCAAAGCCCGCTCTGTCCTCCCTCCAAGCCCTAAACCCCTCCTGAGTTTGTTTCCTTACTTAAGAAGTAGGAAGGCCATGTGCATTGAGAGGTTACTGTGGTTCTGAGTCCAGTGAATACACACACTGCTAAATCCTAAAACTCTTCTTTCTTTTCTGGTTAATAATATTAAACTCATCCAGGAGAATACCATAATTTAAGAATCTAGGCAGAATTCTCCTTTCCCCAAGCTCTGCCAGCACCCAAACCCCTCCCCAGAAGACAGTCTGGTTCACACAACAGGGGAACAGACCCCTCACGACTCTGCAGGGGGAATTTCTTTCTGGGAGAGAACACATGTCCAACAGGGTCAGTCCCCACTCAGGCTGCTGCTGTCACTCAGCCAGGAGGCAGGACAGGCTTTTGAAGCTGTGATGTTTCTGAGTTTGGTTTTGGACAAAAACACCATTCTTCCTCATAGCCTTTCACACCCTGATTCAAGCAATTTTAACTGAATTCTATTTCCCTTCAATAGAAGGCTATTTGAAGACACAAAAACCATATTTGTGAATGAATTCTAGGATTGTATTTGCAGAGTCGCTCCTGTTGGATTTCATGCTCTATACCAAGTGTATTTCCACCTCTGGGCCTCAGAACCATTCCTCCCACCCTCCAACAATATCTCACACCCTCATATCCCAAATATGCCATTGCCCATCAGTTATGAAAGGTAAAAGGTAAAAGTAAAATTCGTATGGGTTTCATAGTCAATAGTTCATGTTAAAGGAGACCCATATTAAATAATATTATGAAGTAGATATTAATAAGGCTAAGAATAAAAGGTGGGAAAATGCGTGGGATTCATCTTATCTTTCTAATGTTCATTATCTAGAACCTGGAAAGCAAATCAATGAATTTTCTGACTACAGACTCAACAAAATTATCTGATTTCTAAACTAGTCCTGGACTACACTTACAAAGAAACAGCACTGCTATAGAGAAAGGCTGAAGACATAAATTGGAGACAGGAAACAGGACTGGATTCAGAAACGTTATTCTCCTGCATATGAGATTTAAAGAAATATACATACATACATACATAATTTTACAACTCCCACAAAACCTAATTTTATTTGTAAAATATACCAGGGTATCTGAGCAAGTTTCTTTGGAACCACGCAATGTAGAGTGCTTTTTAATTAACTGCACATCTAGCAATCCACAAATATGAATTAAGCATCATGAGTTGGCACCGAGGAGAATTTAGGTCTGTGCCCCCACAGAGCAAGCAATTTGCGAAACTTTGCTCTAAAACACATAAAAACCCTGGCCCTAGCTACCAATTTTAAGGATGTTCTATTCTGCAGGGGTTCATCTTCATTCTCTTCAAAAGGATATGAAGGTCCTGCTGTGTTTCAATGGAACCAGACCCCCAAGGCTCAGAAATCAATCATTTCACAAGAAAAAAAGGGTAAGATTATATCTAAACATTTCATTAGCATAAATCTGAATGTGTGCTATTTGGTCATTTGGTTTTAGTTTACAACCACCTTTGCAAGTGATAAAATACAGATTGATGGTGGGGAGAGGGTAGGAGAAGAAAACACCATACACACATCACAGGATCTAAATTCCACCAGCAGGGGTGGGAGCTGAACTGGCCTAACCTGAATGTATGTACAAAATAATCCCTTCCTTCCTCTCTCCCTCCCTTCCCTCCACCCTCCTCCTCCCTCTCTTTCTCTCTAACTCCCTCTCTTCCTTCCTCTCCTTCCCTCCCTTCATCCCTCCTCCTCCCTCTCTTCCTAACTCCCTACCTTCCTTCTTCCCCTTCCCTCTCTTCTTCCCTCCCTTCCTTCCTCCCCATCTCCCTCCCTCCCTTCCTTCCTCCCCACCTCACTCCCTCTCTTATTCCCTCCATCCCTCCCTTCTTCCCTCCATCCCTCCCTCCCTCCCCTCCTTCCTTTTTGTCCTACCCTTCCTCTCCATCAACAAGCCCAGGTGATGGCAGGGATGCCGCATACTCCACTTGTCTCTTCCAAGGCTGGGGATGGCTCTATCAACACTTGCCCCATTTTTAGGTTTTACTTCCCAGGTCATCCCAGATTTATAATCCATGCATAATGCAGGCACCTAAGCACTTCTGGGCCTCTACTAGAAATCCAGAGGCGAAAAAGGCCCAGCGCCTGCCTGTTCTCAAATCTCCATGCAATGGGCAGCCTAGTGGAGAGAATATACTCTGAGATTAATTTGGCACTGCAGGGACTTGCATGTCCTGCTCCAGGTACTTGACATTATCTATCTAGAAGAAGTCTCCCTTTCACCACAGTCACTGCCTACATGAAGGTGGCCTCTCTCAACTCGACAGGATGTGCCATTCGCCAAGGAACACTAGGTATCCCTCCATCGTCCAGACAGATCTCAAGTGAGACACTCAATCCTGTAAGGGTTGGTTTCCCTTCAGTGGATTACAACACTCAGATCCCAACTTTCTACTGCACAGGATACCTTGCAGCCATTTGGTTTTGAATGAACTTCTCTTCCCCTCTTCCTGAAAATATGTTTCCTTACTGAAGCAAATTAAAGCCAATTCTGCTTTAACATACTCTGGAGCACCTCAAAGCATGCTTTAAATCAAGCAGGAACACCCTGGTCTAGTGATACTGCCTCCAAGGCAGTCTTCCCTTCATCACCCTGCCTCCAGCCAACACCCTGCTTCTCTGTCTCCTCAGTCCACCTCTGCCTGCTCTGTCCCTGGTTTCCTCCACCTAGAAAAGTGTATCCAACTGATTTTAAGTACCTCTGACTTAGGGGTACCACACTGTGAAATCTCTGCTTCTATTTCCCCTTCTACACCTTGCATCGCAAGAAAATCCAGGCTTTTTATTCATTTTTTAGAAAAATTAGGGAAGTCACAGTCCAGGTAGTTACTAGAAGAAAAAGGCAAGGCCAACAACAACAGCCAACTCACACAGAGCTCTTTCAATGTGCCTAGTATGGTCTTAAGTGCTTTTTAGACACTGACCATTAAACCTCACCACAGTCCTATGATGTAGATATTATTAGTATGCCCATTTTACAGATCATGAGCATGAAGCCCAAAGAGGTTAATTAGCTTGCCTGGGATTATCCTCTCTTTTTTCTTTTTTCTGAGATGGATCTCGCTCTGGTGCTCAAGCTGGAGTGCCGTGGCGTGATCATAGCCCACTGTAGCCCTCACCTCTCAGTCTCAAGCAATCCTCCTACCTCAGCCTCTTGAGTAGCTGGGACCATAGGCACGCCAACATGCCCAAGTAGAGATGGGTTCTCCGTATGTCGCCCAGTCTGGTCCCAAACTCCTAGGTTCAAGCAATGCCCCTACCTCAGCCTCCCAAAGTGCTGCAAGATTACAGGAGTGAGCCACCAGGCCTGGCCCATCCTCTTAATAAATGGTACGGCTGAGATTTGAACCTAGGGGCCTGACTCAGGAGTGAGTACTGCTTACCAGGAAGGGAATGCGGTCAGCATGACAACAAAGGCATCTCTGTCCTCCTTAAATGCAGCACCAACTCTGTAAACACACAGCAGGAGCTCTAGATCGACCACGTTTGTATGCACTTACTGAGTCCGTATTTCCATGTCACCTTCAGGAAGAGTGGAGCTGGCTTGGGTGAGGAGAAGGAAGAAAAGAGGAGACTTCTGCCCTTGAGAGATTCTATTTTAATTTTTAAGAAAACACTGAACAGACCAAGCCCTGGATTTCAAGATCAGTTTTCGAGGTCTCCAGACATGAGGCAGTCGTCTGAAAAGGGAGACATGACAGAGGAGTCTGACCTCTGTGTGGCCTCCTCGCTCTCCCTGCACTGCTTTCAGATCTCCCAATGAATAGGAAAGGAGGGGAGACCTGCATCTGTGGAGCGAGCATCCCCTAATCCCGATCAGGTATCAACACCGATAGGCTTCCAAAGGTGGCAAAAGGGGCCACATTCTCTAGTACTAAGACAATGGCGTTAAATCTAAATTTCTTGATAACCAAACTAAGGCATAAAGTCAGTTAACTATGTCTAGTTCTAATAGAACACTCTGGAATGTGCCCTGTGTTATCTTAGCCTAGCTTTCTACAAATACTGAATCGCAATATTCCACAGTGCAAGTTCCTCCCACTGAAGGCCTCTTTGGAGAAAGGAGTTGGCTGTGACAAAGGCTGCAGTATAGAGAGGATGATCGTTATGGTGGTGATGACAACAATGCTGATAGATCAGACAACAGCAACAATGACCGTGAGGGCAATGAAGGCCATGAGTTGTCATGCAACATCTAATACAGGTCAGGGGTGAACACTTTTGTGCTGACTGCTTTTCAAGCATGATTGTGTTATATCTTCACAACAACGATGAGAGGTGGGTATCAGCACAATGCCCCCTTTGAAGATGAGGAGGAGTTAGATGAGAAAGGCCAAGTCTCTGGGGCAAGGTGCCATAATTTGGGTCGTGATATGAACCCAGGCCAATCTGACTCCAAAATTTCACATTCTTATCCACTGCTCATCTATCTCTTCCTAAAAGAAGACCTTATTATAGAAAGTTCTAAAAACAGGATATGCTGATTAGTCAAATTTTCTAGTAAATACATAGTAATCAGTTCCAAATACTCAACTGAAAAAAATTGCCAAAATGTTCATGGTCCCCAGTCCTGCCTTAGTAAATATAGCATACTAAATATAAATCTAGTTCTATTTTATTAATAGACACATGATGGACTATCTCCCAGCTATTTGCCAGAACAATCTGTTCTTATTGTAGAGTATTTCAGATGTAGGTACAGCACTGAGGAGGACCATACACTCAGCCCAGGGCATGCTCTGAAACTAGGGTATTAAACATTAAGATCTAAAAATATGTGTTTTATTATTTGCCTTTTTCTTGTAAAACTTCAGTCAAAATTATTTAAGTTGATAAGTAGAAGTTTCACTGTAGTAAACTGTACCAATGGCTGCCCGTGATATGCCCAGAGCATAAGAGAGTTGATGAGAAACAGCAAAAAAAAAAAAACAAAAAAACAAACAAAAAAAAAAACTTGAAAACAACAAAACCTGGCATAAAAATTAAAATGACCAGCCCCTTGATCCTAAGGAAAGTCCATTTTCTCATAGGGGCAGTCAGTATATTTTTATCTTGTGGCTTAATGTTTTTGTAGACACACTAAATCATAAAAATCCAAGAAACCATATCTCACTCCCAAACCACACAATTTATTTTAAGGAATATGTCCCTTTTCTAAGAAACTGCTTGATTTTCAGGAAGTGGTAAAGTGGCAGGTGTGTTCCCATGATCAGCCAGAGAAACCAAATAAACGTTCCACTGGGCAAACCTGTTTCTCATAGATAAACAGCTGCGAGCTGCATGCAGGAGGGAAAGGGAACCTAAAGACTGCCCTTATGTCTGCCTGACACTTTCTGGTTTTCTGTTTCAATTGGAAAGGAAGATGGCAGCTTACAACGGTGCAGACCCTACTGTGGCCAGGCCAATTCCGGCCCCTGCATGGGATGGGAGTTTCAAAATCCCAGCTCTGGACAGAGAGCTCTGGTCATCTCTCCTCTACGTAGACCCGGGAAGGGATAATTAAACTAGGAGTCACAGGAGAAGCAGATTTCCCATGAAACAGACATCATCACACAATTAATAGCTAGGCTTGATGGGAAGGGGAAGGAATGTCCCTCTTTACTTACTTGCAAGGCAGCCTCCACCTTGCTTCTAATATCACTCATCACATTGTAAACAATCACCTGTCTGTATCCTCAGTAGATTGTGAGCTCCTGGAAGTCCCCTGGGCACATAACAAGCACCCAATCAATGAGAATTATTGTTATTACAGTGTGTGTGTTCAAGAAATATCTGTTGAGTGAGTGGAAAAGAGGAAGGAATGAAATAACCTGACTTTCCATTTGGAAAGTGTCTTGCTAAATCCTTGCTGTTAGAGTTCAGGAGTTGGGATAGGATTTCCTATATTGCAACTTTGGTTTGTCATGTTGTAAGCAGGGTTAAAGGCAAATTTTTAAAAATATGAGACAGGGCTGAACTGGCTTTCTGGAAATTCTAGACTAAAATCAGGGTCTAAGAGGGGGAGCTAGCTGGCTATTTAGGAGGCTTGGAGGTCTAAATGGAGTAAGAGACACTATTCCAAGGGGTCCCCTGGTCACACAGACAATACAGGACAGCATTCAGACTACCCAGGAGTCTGCAGGACTCGGTATGAAAGAGAAAAAAGAAAAAAATATATAGACAACCTAGGAGGTCTGAGGACTCACAGAGACTGACTGGCTGGGGTGGGACTGGCAGGAGCTGCTGGGAAGGCTGGGGCAGCTTCTGGTGGTCCTGGCAGTAAATACCCTCCAGGAAAAGTGTACCTTGCAGTGAAAGAGCTGCTGTGAAAATGGCTTGGGCAATCAGACTGCAGTGCTGTGAGCTGGATCGCCCTTCCCCTAGCCAAGAGGTGTCTCCCGCCAGCCTTCCCCTAAGCAGCCTAAGAGTGAAACGGCGTGGACAGCTATTACCCACTGACCGCCTGCTATGGACCACAGGCATTCTCCTGTGAAATGCTTGTGAGGTTGGTGACATCGACATTACACTAATGACAAAACTGAGGCTGAGAACTGCCACTCACCTGCGATGGTACACCTGATAGCAGAACCAGAACTTTCACTGAAGACCCACCTCTCCAGTGCCAAAAGAGAACCCCACAGGACTGAGCCTGCCCCCTCAATGCCTGTCAGAAGCAGCCTGGTGGGTGCAGAATGTGATAGCAAGTTGCTGTTGGCACAGCCTGCTCTCTGACAGCTTTGCAGGTTATTTCTCACAACTTTGCTGCCAGTTTCTCCCTGCCTGTCACTGACCCCTGTCCCAGAGCCGTCTCCATCTGGAAACAGCCACCCCCCAACTCTAAAGTTGTAACCATACATACTTAAGGTAGAAAATTTAAGGGGACAAAGCAGAAAGGAATTAAGAAAAAATGTAGTGACCTACTATTTTACAGAGAAACAATTTTAACATTTTGGATTAATTTCTTCACGTACTTTTCTTTTCTTTTGAGATGGAGTCTTACTCTGTCATCCAGGCTAGAGCGATGCAGTGGTGAAATCTCGGCTCACTGCAACATCTGTCTCCTGGCTTCAGACGATTCTCGTGCCTCAGCCTCCCTGGTAGCTGGGATTACAGAAGCACACCACTATGCCTGGCTATTTTTTGTATTTTTAGTAGAGATGGGGTTTTACCACATTGGCCAGTCTGGTCTCGAACACCTGGCTTCAAGTGATCCACCCACCTCGACCTCCCAAAGTCTTGGGATTACAGGCGTGAGCCACCATGTCTGGCCCCTTCCAGTAATTTTCTAAGCATTTAGACGCAGATACTGTTTGCCTATCTTCAAAATGGTGTTGCACCAGACTAACTGTTTAGAGGTCGGCCTCCCTGCTCAGCTGAGCACTGATACATGCAACCTGCCACCTGGGAGAAAGGGCAGGCATTCCCAAAATGCCATCACGGCTGCTGCTAACCATCCCGGTACTGCAGGCAAGTGCGGCTGATGCAGAAGGACGTTGGGGAATGAGGACATCAGGGGTTTGCAAATTTGTGTTTCCCATCCTGCCAGCCTCAGAAGGTTTGCCATGGAGGGTGGACCAATCCCAACATACTCGAATTTTTAAATGGTTAGCATCGGAAGTGAATTTAGAGGCTATCCAGCCCAATCTCCTCACTTGTAAATGAGGAAAGCAGAGTTGAGAGAGATTTAGCTTGTGCTAGGGTCTAAGAGTGGCTCCTTGCCAACCCCAGGCTCCTCCTGGTCTACTGACTATGCCTGGACTCTGCTCCAGCCCCTCCCCCACCCACCTGTCCCACTTGGCAGAGGGCAACAGCCAGAGAAGCAGGCCCAGGTGGGGGACAAGAGTCTCAGGACTTGCTATTCAAATTTAAAGAATCTCTCGTCACCATTACCGTAACTCTTAGCCCAACCATTCCTCTTCAGATTCAAGGATATCTACGTCTGATTGTGGAATTTTGTTGCGGAGTACTGGATACAACTGTCAAATTCCAAAGGCATCCAGTACCCACGCTCTTATTATTTTATAATAAGAGCAGTCCCTTATTATACAAGCTCTGCACCAGTTGAGAACCATGTTCCAGTCTCATATTGCTCAGAATCTCCTCTGGCCTTCACATAACTCAGGCACCATCTCCCTGAATCATATGGCATGGGAAAGTCATGAGTAGTAAGACTTGGTCCAAGAAAAAATACCAAGTTCTGACCACTCAAAATACCAAGTTCTGACCACTCAGAAGTTTTCTTAGGTGTTCTCATTCATGTGAGCTTTCTGTTTCTTGCTCTCCAGCCCCATTTCTTATTAGGGTTAGGGATCCCTTAGGGCTGCTCAGTGGTAGGGGCCACTGAATTCAAAGCAGGCCACTGTACTTGAAGTAGACGGCTAGGGAAAAAAAGGGCCAGTCACAGTGGCTCATGCCTATAATCCCAGCACTTTGGGAGGCTGAGGCAGGCAGATCACTTAAGGTCGGGAGTTTGACACCAGCCTGGCCAACATGGGGAAACCCTGTCTGTACTAAAAATATAAAAATTAATTGGGCATAGTGGCACTTGCCCGTAATTCCAGCTACGCAGGAGGCTGAGGCATGAGAATTGCTTAAACCCAAGAGGCAGGGAGTGCAGTGAGCTGAGATGGCCTCTGCACTCCAGCCTGAGTGACAGAGAGAGATACTCTGTTAAAAAAAAAAAAAATCCTTCCTTCCTTGCTTCCTTCCTTCCTTCTCCTCCTTCCTTCCCCTCCTTCCTTCCATCCTTCCTTCCTTCCCTTCCCTCCCTCCCTCCCTCCTTCCTCCCTTCCTCCCTTCTTCTCTTCCTCCCTTCCTCCCTTCCTCTCTTCCTCCCTTCCTCCCTTCCTCTCTTCCTCCCTTCCTCCCGTCCTCCCTTCCCTTCCCTTCCCTTCCCCTCCTTTCTTCCCTCCCTCCCTCTGTCCCTCCCTCCCTCCTTCCTTCCTGTTTCTGAGCATTTCTTTCCCAGGCACAAGGTAAACAAGCTTTCAAATACAGCACACTGAATATCCATGATAATTCTATAAAATGGATCCTATTCTTCCCACTTTAAAGATGAAGACCCCAAGGCTCAGAGCAGTAAGGTGCAGATTTACTGTGATGCTAAGGAAGAAAGCTTCAGGGCCCTGCCAGCACGGACCCCTTTCAAGGCCCTAGCAATATATTCTTAGAATCATGTAATTTTTAAATGAAATTTGCAATAGTAAGAGATTTTAACTGCAACTGATGAAGAGCACTGTATCTTTCAAGTCTGATGTCTCCTCCTGATACATTTGCCCTCATGTTCATATTGAATGGTGTTACAGTAGCTATAGGTGTTTTGGGATCCAGCATGAGGGAAAGTTAATTTGGGGATAAATTTAGTTTGGGTGTAGTGGGATTTATGTCCATTGTTCACAGTCACATTAATGCAAAGTCAAGTGATTGCTAGTTGTCCCCATGGCTTCCAGAGCTACGCTTACCACAACTCAATGGCTTTGAGACTCAAAGGTGTAATACCCGGCACCTGAGACATAAGAATAGGGGAGAAAAAACAGGATTGAAATACACAGAGAGGTCCGGGTGCGGTGGCTCATGCCTGTCATCCCAGGACTGTGGGATGCCGAGGTGGGAGGATCCTCTGAGGTCAGGAGTTCAAGACCAGCATGACCAAAATGGAGAAACTGTCTCTACTAAAAATACAAAATTAGTTGCGTGTGGTGGCACATGCCTGTAATCCTAGCTACTCGAGAGGCTGAAGCAGGAGAATTGCTTGAACCCAGAAGGCAGAGGTTGTGGTGAGCTGAGATCGCGCCATTGCACTCCAGCCTGGGCAACAAGAGCGAAACTCCATTTCAAAAAAAAAAAAAAGAAGAGGAAGAAGAAGAAAAAGAAAAGAAAAAAGAAATATACAGAGCCAGAAGCTAGAGCATAGAGCTTTCTTCCAGTCTTCAGACATGTGGAATTGAAGGAAAATTTAGTTTTCACTGATACCTATTCCAAAAAGAAAGTTTTCTACTGTCAGAAATGTATTTGATAATATAATGAATACAGTTATAAATATACAATATTCCCCCTTTTTGGTAGGAATTACACAAAATACATTTTACCAAAATTCCTGTATTGTAGGACCCAAACCTATGGCAGTAAAACAACAACAAAAAAAGTGGATGTCTGTGTCTGAAGCCATGTTTTATGCAATGTAACTATCGATAATAAAAAATAAATATTGTCAATCATGCTAGAAGAAAAACTAAATTTTCTTTTCAACCTCCCTTTAGAAAAATCACAAAATCACTATCATATGAAGAGGTGATCAAAGTGTATTCAGCCAAAAGATATTCGGGGAAAAAAGTATTATGGAGGCTTCATAGGCAAATAATAAAAATATTTTTTTCTGGATTTTATAAAGTTTCAGGTTTTAAAAACTTATATTGGATGTGATTTCTTTTCTCATTCTAAATAAATATTCACCATGGTACCTAATTTTGTATTTGTAATTTTATATTCTTTTTGTTAAAGAGGTCCCCCAGTTGCTTAAACTTCAAGCCCTACACAATCTCAATCCATCCCTGGAGGTGAAATAACTTCCCCAGCCAGGAAGTGGCAGACCCAGGACTAGAGAACTTGGTCCCCTGCCTTTGGGATCCCCTGAACCTCACACATTTGTGCCCAGTCATCCATAGGGGCAGCCTGGGCTACAAGGGGCAGGGTGCTAGTGGAGAAGGTCAAAGGATGATGAATTTGTAAACTGGCTACCACCACTGCAGCCGGTATATGTGGCTTCTACCTCACCTGGGCAGACAGCAAGAGACTTTCTGAAAACCTGAGTATGCAACTGACAAATCCTGACTCTGTTAAAACCAAGTGCCCAGATTAAGGATAAATAGTCCAAAATCCCCAAGCAATATAATTGAATCTGGTTTGATTCTTCTGGATGTCACATTCCCTAAACTTGCACTGTCCAAAATGGTGGTCACTAGCTACATGCAGCTATTTAAATTTAAATTAATAAATGAAATAAAATAAAAAATCCAGTCTTTCGGTTGCAGTAACCACGTTTTAAATACTCAATAGCCACATGTGGCCAGTGGTTCCTGGGTCAGACAGTGGAGATATGGAATGTACCCCCCGCCCTCCCCAGGCTCTACTGTTTAGCCCAGCTGAATTTTTTTTTTTTTTTGAGACTGAGTCTCGTCCAGTTGCCCAGGCTGGAGTGCAGTGGCGCGATCTTGGCTCACTGCAAGCTCCACCTCCCGGGTTCACGTCTTTCTCCTGCCTCAGTCTCCCGAGTAGCTGGGACTACAGGCGCCCGCCACCACGCCCGGCTAGTTTTGTTTGTATTTTTAGTAGAGATGAGGTTTCACCGTGTTAGCCAGGATGGTCTCGGTCTCCTGACCTCGTGATCTGCCCGCCTCAGCCTCCCAAAGTGCTGGGATTACAGGCGTGAGCTACCACGGCCAGCCTAGCCCCGCTGATTTTAAACAGCCTTTACTAAGACATACGTAAGCCCTTCTTCTCAAGCAGAGAGTGTTTCCAGGTGAGTGTGGCCCATATGTGAGTAGAGAGGAGAAGGAGGAGAAAGGAAGGCCTATCCAGAGAGAAGAGTGGGACAGCCCAGCTGAGAAGGGGCCAAAGGAGAGGCAAAAAGGAAATAGAACCCAAACTGACTGAGGTGTGAGGCCTTGCAGAGAATAAGGGCATTATCAGATGTGAGCCAAGGAAATGATTCAGATCACACCTGACAGAGAAAGGAGGATAAATTAGCTCCAGAATCAGAGTTACCACATACCTCACGTATACCCCCACACACACCATATACCTCACCCCCCACACACATACCACACACACGCCACATACCTCACACACACACCATGTACCTCACACACCACAATCCTCACACACACACCATGTACCTCACACACACCACATACCTCACACCCCCCACACATGCCACACACACACCGCATACCACACACACCATACACACACGCCACATACCTCAATCCCCCCACACACAAATGCCCCCCACACACACCACATACCTCACACACACACCATGTACCTCACACACACCACATACCTCACACCCCCCTACACATGCCACACACACACCACATACCCCCCCTACACACAACCACATACCTCACATCCCCCCACACACAAATGCCCCACACATACCCCACACACACACCACATACCACACACACACCACATATCTCACACACACACCATGTACCTCATACACACCACATACCTCACACACATACCATGTACCTCACACACACCACATACCTCACACCCCCCACACATGCCACACACACACCGCATACCACACACACATACACAAACCACATACCTCACATCCCCCCACACACAAATGCCCCCCCACACACCACATACCTCACACACACACCATGTACCTCACATGCCACATA
>NW_012107252.1:945705-974027 GCF_000951045.1 Mandrillus leucophaeus
ATACCTCACACCCCCACACACATGCCACACACACACCACACACACACCACACACACCACATACCTCAACCCCCCACACATGCCACACACACATACATACACCACTCACCATATACCTCACACACACACCATGTACCTCACACACACCACATACCACACACACACACTCCACATGCACACACACCACATACCTCACACACCACACATACCTCACACACACATGCCTCCCACACCACATACCTCACACACACACCACATACCTCACACACACACCCCACACACGTACACCACATACCTCACACACCACACACTACATACACAAACACAACCCACACACACCACACATGCCAAACACACCACATACCTCCAACCACATACACACACCACATACCTCACACACTACACACACATACACCCCCACACACACCACACACCCCACATACACCACACACAGACCACATACCTTACACACACACCAAACACCACACATATGCACCACACACACACCCCACATACCTCACACACACACCACACACCACATACCTTACACACACACCACACGCCACATACCTTACACACCACACACACCCCACACATACACACTACATGCCCCCCACACACACCCCACATACCTCACACATCACACACACCACCACATACCTCACAAACACACATATCTCACACACACAACACCACACACCCTACACCTCACACACTCCCACCCCTAACCCCCACTACACACACACACACACACACTTTAAAGTGTGCTTTGCATTCCAAGTCTTTGCTGGGAAACCTTGGTGGCAGCTTTCCATGGCTGAAATATCAAAAGGCAGGAGCTGTGGAGTCACCGACAATCACATCATCCACCTTCTCAATGCCCCCGACACTGCCACCTCACTACCCAAGAGCCACTGCCATTCCAGACCTACACAGAGTCTGAAGCGCAGCACCCCCTTCTTCCTGGGGTGGGAGGGACACCGTGCCTCAACTCTCCTGCAGGGCCTGAGGTTAAACTCTCCTGTATTCCATGGTCAAAGGACAGCATGGGGGACTCTAGCCCTTTTCATGGGCTGCCAAGAGCAGAAATTCACTGCATTCTAGAGTATGAAAGCCTGACAGGGTAGGCCTTCATTTCCCACATGTCAGTGTGTACCGATGGAGAAGGTAGGGAGCCCTGTGGGGAATGAGGGCACCCGTTGTCCCCTCCAGAGCAGTTGTGGATGGAGCTCCCTGTAGGAATAACAGACTCTGATTACCATGGTGACACTTCCAAGGTGATGACTCTGGACAGGGTTTGCAATCTCCTTTATACTCATCACTCCCATCTAATCCTCACAAGAACCCTGCTCCCCACTTAATGAACGAAGAAGCAGACCTAGAAAGGTAAGTGGCTTGCCCGGAATTAACAACTAATGATAGTTTAACCATAATAACATTTCCCCATCCACTCACCATCCAGTGAACAACTCAAGTGACAGCACAGTGGTTAAGAGAACAGATTATGAAACGGATGTACCAGGTTCAAATCCTGGCTCAGCCAATGACTAGCTTTGTGCCACTGGAAATGTGATTCAATCACCCTGTGCCTCAGTTTCCTTGTCTGTAAAATGGAGATGACGTTAGTCCCTACCTCTTGGTTTACTGTGTAGATTAAATAAATTTTCACAAGTAAATTACTGAGAACCAAGCCTGGAATGCTCAGTCAGCACTCCTTAAGTGCTGGCTGCTTTGGTGCAGGCTCTGAGCACAGAGACAACCAAACATAGCACCTGCCTCCAAGGTACTTACAGCCTAAAGGGAGAAACAGAAAAGTGAACAAGAGCTAGGGGTAGAAAAGATGCTCGGGGCACAAATGAGGGACCTGGAATCCAGGAAGGGCCGATTCTTGGGCCAAGTGACAACTGGGTTGAGTTCTGAAGAGCCACGGTACAGGCACTGTGACAGCCCTTATTTATTTTTTCCAGCTTTTATTTTAGATTCATGTGCAGGTTTGTTACCTGGGATTATTGTGTGATGCTGAGGTTTGGGGGATGAATGATCCATGGCCCTTTTTATATAGTTTCTCCTTTAATCCTTGGAGCATTTTACAAATGAGTTGCCTGAGGCTTGGAGAAGTTAAGCAGCTTCCCCCCTGACAACCAACTGGTAAGTGGTGGAGCCAGTATTCAAGCCCACATTTGTCTGATTCCAGAAACCTTACTCCAAGTCTGGGCAAGGCGTGGGCTGGCCAGGCAGCTAACTGAAGGGCAACTGTCTACAACCCTGGGGTCAGGAGGATGAGAAATAGGAGGCCTGTTAACCCAGGTCTCTGGGCAAGCTTCCTTACATAACCTGCACATTGTCAACACTCCACTCAGGCAGCTCTCCCATTCCTTACTACATAATTATTAGATAACGCATAAGGGAGAGGTTTGAATGACTGGCTTGCCTGGGAGGCTGCCTGTTTCTCTATGGTCCTGTTTCCACCACATGGGAGCCCTGAAACGAGCAGGCCAGCTGGAGAGGTGGCCAACACATTCCTCATCCAGAGGCTCCGGGCTCCCCAGACGGCCACTGCCACCTGACCACACAGAGTCGCTTTGCCAGAAGGACTGCCCTGCTTTATGCCTGATCTGATCCTTTTCCAGGAAACTCGTCTAGTGTAAGATTAATGTGTCCAAACTTACCAGTCTTCCCCTTTCACCCTGGACTAACAGGGACAAGAATTCTAATCAATGTGCAGGAACAGAGAGAACCAGGGAAACAGCAGGCAGGCCCAACCCCAAAAGCCCCAAACTTACTTCCCAATTCCGGATTGCACATTTATTTCTACTCATATAAGAGAGTTTGCATCCAACTGGGGGGAATTTTGAGTTTCAATTAAACTTTGCTAAAATACAAAACCCATTTCCCCTTAACTGTGCTTCCTGACAGTGGAGTGTGGGTGTCACAGGGCAGAAGGGCTGATGGTGTGGGTTACCACAGCAAGGTCCATGCTGCACAGACGGGCTGCCCCTCCGCCTCTGGGAGTCAACGCGTCCCGGGTCCACCAGGCCCAGCATTTCCACAGGCTGTCATCGGTGTGTCCCCAGCACAGCACCTGGCTAGGTCTCAGCAAATGAGTTGAAGGTGTGGGGCTCCCTCCAGGTAGGAAAGGAACCCCTGCTCACAGCACTCCCCAGAAGTCTTGGTAACTCACTTTCTCTTTCTGTTCTGAACATCCATTCGGGCTGGTTTAGAACACAGCTCGCTCAAGAGGCAGCCCTCCAGAGGAGATCCCGGTTAATTACGTTTACTGACGAGCTGTCTTCTTTTTCCTACAGCCACTTCTTCCCATGTCCTGATTTCATTGCTTGTGAAAAGAGATGGCCTTCCAATGGGAAAAGGCAAGGAGTAACACTCACAAAGAGAAAGCATCCTGGAGATTTTAAGGAGAAAGGCACATCGGTTCTGCCCCAAGAGCTGCCTGTTTCCCTATCGGATATTAACACTCATTCAGTGCAAGGGTGAGTATCACCTTTCCATTGGAAAGAAATAGAGTACCCTAGGAAAACAGCTTGCATCAAAACAAGGGAAAAGTAGGTTCTGAACCAGAACTAAAATATTTGGACACCAAAGCTGTGACTACTGATGTAAAGCCATTAACCCATAAAAACAGACATTCAAACAAGACTCTGCATAGCTCTCTTTAAATGAGTCCAAATGCCAGAGCTTTATCTTCAGACAAACAAACAAACAAAAAACTTCTTTCCCCATCCCATCCCCCCCACCACACCCAACCACTAGGAGTAACACATATCGCTAGCTCTAAGACTTTTCTAAGAACTTGGTCAGAGACACTGAGCGGCTGGTCAACATATTTCTTACAAATGGGGCTTCAAGAGCGGAACTAGCAGCTGAGTGCCAAGAACACAGCGGCTCTGCTCACATCTCACATCTGCCCAGACGCTCTGAACCACAGCCCACTGCTGCTGCCACAGGTTCAAGTTCTGAAACCCAAAGAGAGCACGGAGGAGGTGGGAGGAGAAGAAAAAGACCCAGATGTTGCAAATCAGAATAAGTGCTGAGTGAGGCGGTATCGGGACGTGGCAACGATAAACAGTGAACGTTGGCTCTCCTCCTGTCAGCTGACCCCTCTGCTCTGGAGCCCTTCACACTGGGACTCCAGTTAAATCAACCAGCTGTGCTTCCAAGAAAGGCAGCCTGGGTCAGCGTGGCTGCATGGACTCTGCTGCCGACAGCCACAGAGAGAAACTCAAACCAGACACATAGCCTGGCCCACCTTATGGTCTGAACGTGCCCAGCCAAAAAGAAGAAAAGAAAACAGCTCAAAAAACAGCAAAGGCTGGGTACGGTGGTTCATGCCTGTAATCCCAGAACTTTGGGAGGTCGAGGCGAGCAGATTGCTTGAGCTCAGGAGTTCAAGGCCAGCCAGGGCAACATGGTGAAATCCTATCTCTACAAAAAAATACAAAAATCAGCTGGGGGTGGTGGCACATATCTGTAGTCCCAGCTACTCGGGAGGCTGAAGCAGGAGAACAGCTAGTGCCCACAAGGTTGAGGCTGCAGTGAGCCATGTTCGTGCAACTGCACTCTAGCCTGGGTGACAAAGCGAGATCTTGTCTCAAAAAAAAAAAAAAAAAAGAAAGAAAGAAAATAAAAACAAAAAAATCCACAGTTGAGAAGCCTCTGGCTCAAACCCACATATAGGGCTTCTCGGCTGCTGTGTGTACACATACCAGCCACCATGATCCTGGCCTTCTGATCATTGGTCTGTAAGGAAATAAGGTGATAAATGGGAACTGGGCTCTGAACCCTGGAACTGAGAAGTCAGGCTGCTGCAAACCTCTCTCCAGGGTGTTAATCCCTCTCTCTGCCCAGTGGTTTTCAACTAGGGGCAGTTTAGCCGCCCTAGGGAACATTCATCAATGTCTGAAGACATTTTTGGTTGTCACGTCTCGGGGACAGGGGGTTCACATTGCTACCTACTGGCCCCTGGTAGAGGCCAGGGATGCTGCTGTAGCGCCTACAATGCCCAGGACAGTGCTCACAACAAAGAATCATCTGGCCCAAAACGTCAGTGGTGCCAAGGCTGGGAAACTTTGCTCTGGAGCCTAAGAGTGCTGGGCTCAAATTCTAACATCACTGCTGACCAGCCCAGGGGCCTTTGTATAACTTACTTCACCTGTCAGAGCCTCAGGTTTTTTATATACATGTACATATATATTTATATTCATATATAAATACATGTTTTATATATTTATATATTAAATATCCATATTTCTATATAATACATTATATAATATATATTATATATGAATATACATATAGAATATACATATATAATATATATTATATATATTTATATATTAAATATCCATATTTCTATATAATACATTATATAATATATATTATATATGAATATACATATAGAATATACATATATAATATATATTATATATGAATATACCTATATGTATATAATGTATAATATTTTATATACATATATATATATATATATATATTTTTTTTTTCCTGAGACGGAGTCTCTCTGTTGCCCAGGCCAGAGTGCAGTGGCATGATCTCAGCTCACTGCAACCTCCACCTACCAGGTTCAAGTGATTCTCCTGCCTCAACCTCCTGAGTAGCTAGGATTACAGACACTCGCCACCACGCCCAGTGCAGGGATTACAGGCATGAGCCACCATGCCCAGCCTATTTTATATATTTAACAAAACTTACATAGCAGTTTCTAAGTACCAGGCCCTATTCAAAGCAGTTCATACATATTAACTCATTTACTCTTCCTAACCACGCTATGCTATAGGCTCCCGAGAGTTATTCTCACATCCAGTGGAGGGAAGAGGAGGGAGCAGGTCCTCCCTTGGGGGTAGAGTATTTTGCATCAACAGGTTTTAGAATTTTTGGTGCAAGGTGAGAGTCAAAATCTAACAGACTTCGTTGATTACATTATTGCTTTTATGTTCTCTTCAGACAACGTACCCCTTATTGCCTGTCCTTGGGTTGGGCCTGTCTACCCCTTCCCTCTCCACACTCTCTGTGCTCCCACCTAGACCTCTTCCAAATTTCCCAGTAGAGAGGGAATAGAGAGGCAGTGGTGGTCTCTTTCACCCCACATCCCAGTGGTGATCACGCCACTTCAGGGAAAAAGAAAGCAGCCTTCACACATATGGGCCTCCCTAAAAAGCTTCCCAGGGAAAAGGAAATGCATGTGGAAAGGCCACAACTGGGAATGAAATGTCTGTTAGGAAGGCTGAAGGAGGGGGAGAAAGAAGAGTGGCTGGAGGTGAGGCTGGAGAAGTAGGCAGGGCCCATCGCCTGGGATGGTGCATACCTTGGGAAGAATTTTCAATTATCTTTAGTTCAGCAAGAAATTACAGACATGACCAGGGCCCATGCAAACAGTCTGGAAGAGTCAAGGCAGGATGCAGGGGACCCGTGAGGAATCTCCTGCAGCAGTCAAGCAATGGTGGCCTGGAGAGGGAGTGGACGTCAGGATGGATAAGTGGATGGATTCATGCACTTGTCCTTAGGAGGAAGAATGGACAGGACTTGGTGACAGCTTAGGTGTATCAGGTGGTGGAGAGGAGAGGGTGAAGTCCGGCTTCTGGCCCAAGCAGCTTGAGGGACAGTGATGCCCCTTCCTAAGACAGGGTGCATCTGAAGAAGAGAGACTCACAGGCTGAGGCAGGGGCTGGGGTGTGGGTTCGTCATGCATGTAGGAAGGTGCTGAGCCAAGTTATGCATGTGCTGAGTCATCCAAGTGGAGATGCTGAGAAGAGGGCTGCATTTACAGTCGGTTCTTCCAAAGAGGGGTCCAGATGAGATGCATGGAAACTGACACCAGGGGAGGTGACACCTTCACCCAGGGGAAAGACTACATTGTAAGAAAAATCCTCAGACCGAGTCTAGGGAGCTGCGATCCTCAATAGCCAAGCAGAGGGGTGGTGGAGGCAGCAAAGGAGGCTACGCAGGAGAAGCCAGAAAAGCAGGAAGAAAACCAGGAGAGGCTGGTGCCTCAGAAGCCTAGGGAAGAAAACAAGATGCAGAGTTTTAAACTTCACAAAATGCCACTCAGAGGGCAAGAAAGACAAAGATAGCACAATGTCACTGGCATTTATTAAGACGCATGTCAGAAGTGGCTCTTTTCAGGAGTAAGTATGGCCAGGCATGCAAGGGCTGAAGAGGAGGAGGGAGGTGACACCATGCACACAGCCCAGGAGGCTGCCTCACTCGCACCCCATCACCTGCTTAGCCTATTTCCTTCACAGCCATTATCTTAATGTGTGCTGTCTTGCTTCTTTGTTTACTTGTGAATTGCCTTCTTCCCTTAAGGTCTGTTAGGGCAAGCTCCTTGTCTGCTCTATTCACAGCTGTACCCCAGCACCTAGGAGGATGCTTGGCACAGAACAGGGATTCAATACCTGTTGGGTACTGAATGAATGAAACAGAGGCAGAGTAAAGTCTGGCTAAGAAGTGAGGAGAGGGAGAGCTGGAAAGCCCAGAAACTACCCACGGGAATGAGCCAGTGGTGAGGAGGAGGGCTGGGTTAGTGTTCCTGGGAAGTGGGACCCCCAGCTTAGGTGGAGGCTTAGGGCAGAATCCTGGACACTCAAAGGAATGCTTAAAAGAGAATTCAAGGCATTTGCTGGTCTGAAAGACATCCGGCCCACATTGCTTTCACTTAGGTCATGTTCCCCAAAAGGAAACCCTGAGATAAGGATTCCTAGATGAGTGATTCATTGAAGAAATGTCCCCAGAGTGGTCTGTAGGAAAGTGGAGAAGCAGGACAGAGAGGGGAGAGGCCAAGCCAAGCATGACCTCAGGCCATATCTCTGCCTCAGCCTGACCCCAGGGAGGGTCCTGGAATGTAAACTGAACCGCCTCCGAGTTTGTACACCCCCATACCCCACTGCTAGGGCAAGGTGGCTGACCTTTCATATTCCCGCTCTAATTAATACTGGCTACAGACTGTCATGGCGGGGACAAAAACTCCCAGCCACTCCAACTCTCTTGGCAAGAGGGCAATCCTTTGAAGAAGGCAATGGGGCAAAGCTTTAGAAACAGAGGCGACAGAAGCTGCAGGATGGGCACACAGAAGTGGCCAAAGTGATCCAAGGCCATCTGAGCAGAGTGCCGGCAATGTCTGCTACTAAATTGGGATAGAGTTTTGTGTGGATTACCCTGGAAGAGCCCACCAAACAACCAGCTTCATTCCGAGGGCCTGCATGGTGCAGGGATAGCTACCATTTAGAATCGTTTCAGTTTCTATTCCGGTGAAGAATCCTTCGAAGAAAGACACCGAGGCTCTTACAGTGCAGAGAGGTGCTCTTCTAGGACAACTACAGGGTGGGAACGTAGCACAGCTACTAAAACTGAATGTGACACAATTAAGAGAGTACGGAGAGTATTTAGAAATACTTAAAAGTCAAAACATAAAAAAAAACTGGATAACTTGGGTTACATTCCTGGGATAAGTTTATTATTATCACAGTACTGTGATATTGTAGAATCTGGAGAAATAAAATCAACTGAAATAAAATAAAATACATCCACCAATTACCATTTACTGAACCCCTGCTATGGATCCAACTCTGTGCCAGAAATGAAGCAGCATCTCCCTTGCTCAAAGTTGATTTTTCAGGCTGGGGACTAGATGGGGCTCCTGAAACAGTTCAAGAACAAGGCAAAAACAGACCTATGGAGGTCACGTAGGATGATGATTAAGAGTTGAGCCAGGCTCAGCAACTGCCTAGGATCACTCCCATTTCTGCTGCCAGATGCCCTGTGCCTCAGTTTCCCCATCTGAAAAACTGAGATACTAAGAGTCTTTACTTCACAAGATCTTCACACTCATCTTACCTGTGAAGGCAACATGAGGTGATGTGTGCAAGGTCCTTAGTGTGGTGCTGATGAATGCAGTGAGCACTCAGGCCTTGTTATTCTGCAGTTATTACTGGAGGTGAGGCTGGAAAAGACCACACTTGCCCAACTTGTCCTACCCTTCTCTCCTCAGGAGGGACCAAGACATTTATGCCTGGCTATGAGTTGACACTAGAAAAGAAATCAAAAAGCATCTGTCCTTGTTTCTTGAAGCCAGATGCAACCAAGCTAAGCCTGGACCAACAGTTGACGGGCAGCTGGGGGGTGTGCTCCTCTGTTGAGCTGGCCAGGAGCTAAGGCTGATGGCTTTCTGTCCAGGGAGCCTTTTAGACTCAGAGCACACACATGCTTGCCTCTTAAAGAGTGCTGGGTCAGCAGGGATGCACTGGGAAAGCCATCAGCATCTTTGCATCCCTACTGACCGTTTCCTGCCCAGCACCCTGAAGCCAGCACTGACCATTTTCCTTCTTTTTTTTTTTTTGAGACAGTCTCACTCTGTCACCCAGGCTGGAGTGCAGTGGTACAATCTTGGCTCACTGCAGCCACCTCCTGGGTTCAAGTGACTCTCGTGCCTCAGTTTCCTGAGTAGCTGGGATTACAGGGATGTGCCACCATGCCCAGCTAATTTTTACATTTTTAGTAGAGTTGGGGTATCACTATGTTGCCCAGGCTGATCTCGAACTCATGGCCTCAAGTGATCTGCCTACCTCGGCCTCCCAAAGTCTTGGGATTACAGGCCTGAGCCACCGTGCCTGGTCCTGACCGTTTTCTGGTTGGCGGCAGAAGAAGGGTCCCAGGTCAAACAATGCAGTCACACAGGCCTATGCTCTAACTGCGCCTCCCCACACAGCTTGGTGACCCCCAGGCCAGTGACTTTGACCTCTGAAGCCTCAATTCCCTTGACTGTAAAACAGGTCCTGACCTTGGCTGCACATTAAAATCACTGGGGGAGTGTTTAAAAGTCCAAATACCAAGGGCTCGCCCCAGACCAACAAAATCAGAACCCCCTGATGAGATCCACTGCTGTAAGGGAAAATATTATCTTCTACTCCCAGAAGTGGAATTAAGGGAGACTATCCCTGGAAGGTGCTTACCACCATGCTTTACACAGAGTGTACATAAAAGGAGACCATGACACAGTACCATTCGGAGTTCCTAGACTCTAGAAACACCTCCCACAGGCCCACAGAGGGTTGTACTTGAAACTTTATTCACTGTACTTTATGCCCCACTTTGGTGAGTATCAAAGATCAATCCTGCATTTTGATTTCTCTAGTTCTTTTGATCACCCTGGTCCAGAATCATCTTATTCTTCAGAGAGAAAAGGGTCAGACCCAGGAAGTGCTTCTCTGGATTAAGGGCTGTGAGGCTAAATCTTTGTTTCCAACTCTGCCCTCATGGGCCTCCAATCCCCCATCCTAATAAGAGAGCTGCCATCCACAAGGGTCCTTGGCCCTTGGCTTGCAGAAGCGGGATGAGCATCTACAACCCTGGCTGTGATGAAGGCTGCCCTGACAGTTACATTCTTGTAGGACAAATATTTCTGAGCCTGAGGTTCCTTTGCCATGTCTCTAGTCAACATGGGGCTTTCAGCCCTGTAGAACATGAAGATTTTTGTGAACTAGGGTATAAGGATTTAAGAGTGTGTAGGTGGGGCCTTTCCAGGCCTTGCTTCCTAGATAGTTGATGTATCTGGACCCAGAACTGAGAGAAGGAACAAACCAAACAGGTGGGATCCCTTACAGTTTATAGTTATGTTTTTCAAAGAGTAATACACATTCAGGGAAACAGAAACAGAACTTTAGCTCAAGCAGTAAGAGGGGGCAGCCAGTATCCAAGCTGGAAGAAGAGCTAGCAGGTGACAAAGGAAGCAAGCACCCTCCATGCAGTGTTAAGGCAGTGCTTGTCATCCAGTGGGAACTGGGGTGCCTGGGTGCCAGGCAACAGAGCAGTTGATGGAGACAGTTCCAGTGCCATTATGAGCTGCTAAAAGGAGATCTGACGTGTGCATTCCAGACCCTGATACTACTTCTTGTCCAGTCATTCAACAACATAGTATTCCCTATAGACCAAGCATGTCTGTCTATCTATCTGATTTCACAACCCCATGACATAGGTACTGTTATCCTCACTTTGCAGCTGAGGAGACGGAGGCACATAGAGGTTAAGTAACTTGTCCAAGGTCACACAGTTAGTATATGACAGAGTTGGGATTTGAATCCTGTGCTCTTAATTCCTATGCCAAATTGTCTGTAGCCTAGTGAGGGTGTCAAACAGGTCAACAGACAATTAGAATAGAGTATAGTCTAAGTGAGTGCTAGGGACTAGCACAGGTGGTGGCATCCACAATTCCATTCTTATGTGATGCTCACTCGTAGGAAGAAAAACAGAAGAACCCACCTGGTGACAGGCTAGCAGGCACAAGAACAGGCAGAATGTGCACCTGGAGGATTTCACCTAGGAGAGCTGAGGAGGCACAAAGACCTACATGTGAGTGTTCACGGTAGCTTCATTTGCAATAGCCCAAATTTGGAAACAACCGAAATTTCTATCAACAGGTGGAGGGATAAAAAAATCTGTGGCGGCCGGGCACCGTGGCTCATGCCTATAATCCCAGCACTTTAGGGACCAAGGCAGGTGGATCATGAGGTCAGGAGTTTGAGACCAGCCTGACCACCATGGTGAAACCCCGTGTCTACTAAAAATACAAAAAATTAGCCGAGCGTGGTGGCACACGCCTGTAGTCCCAGTTACTCAGGAGGCTGAGACAGGAGAATCACTTGAACCCAGGAATGGAGGTTGCATCGAGCCGAGATCGCACTACTGCACTCCAGCTTGGGTGACACAGCAAGATTCCATCTCAAAAAGAAAAAAAAAAATCTGTGACATACGCACACAATGGAATACAATTCAGCCACACAAGGAATGAACTGCTGATCTATACAACATGGATGAATCTCAAAAGCATCATGCTAAGAGAAAGAAGCCAGAAACAAAGAGTGTATACTTTATGATTTTATCTATATGAAATTCTAGGAAAGTCAAAACTCTAGTTTTAGAAAACACAGTTTTGCGAGGGGATGGGGGTGGGAGGGACGAACTAACTGTGACGGGCATGAAGGAACTTTAAGGGATGATGGGAATGTTCTATATTTTGATGATGGTGATGGCTACACTGATGCAGACGCTCGTCAAAATTCATTAAATTGTACACTTCAAAAGGTGAATTTTATTACATGTAAATTATACTCAATTTAGAAAACATTTTAACAAGAGACTTGATGTCATGCAGTCAAAACTGAAAAGTGCTGTGCTCTGAAGCTAAGAGTGAAAGTTACTTACATTCTGCTTCTTTTACTTGTTTTTGTTCCTTGTTCTTTCTTTCCCCCTTTCCTTTTTCCCTCTCTCTCTCTGCCTCCCTCCCTCCTTTCTGTCTCTCCTCAAAGTCTACCACCTCGTTTTCCAAGCCAAGCCTAGGTGACAGGCCCCTGAGCTGCAAGCGTTTCCAGCACTGCCATTACAAATTAGTGGAAATGATCAGACCCCCAGGCAGACTGGTCCTCAGCCTGCTTCAGAGGGGCAGATGTTCTACAAAACCAGCCAGTGACCCACCCACAGAGAAGACTGGCAAGCCCGCAAGGCTCTCACTGGACCCCTCTGTGGCTTCTGCCTCCCAGGTAGAAAGCATGCATATATTAGATTAAAAAAGAGGAAGTGTCTTTCCAAAAACTACTCGGCTTTGGGAGGGAAGGAGATCATTTGTCTTTGTCCAAGAAAAACATGTCCCTTCCTTGTAATCCTTAATAACCCCTGAATTGTTTTTGTTTTCTCCAAGATAGTTAGGGACAGGGGTAGGGGAGAGGGGCCACAGTCAGAGAGAAAAGGAGCTAGAGAGGACAGAGGAAGCAAATGCCATACTACTCTGTAGTGGCAGCAAGGTGAGCTCTCACCACCTTGAATTTTGGGAAAGATGGGAAAAGAGGGAACCCTTCACCAACCAGTGCCAACATGCCTACCTAAGACAGCCCCCATATGAGGTGCATCCCCATTCTCGCCGGATGAAAAGTGAACAGAGAGGTTAACAGGGCAAAGAGGCAGCAGTAATGGGAAGAGAACGTGAGACTGGCACGGTTCCCTCCCCTGGGCCTGCAGGAGGCCCACGGCAGCCAGAATGTCCATCTGCTATGCCCCACCACTAGTAGGCTCACAGGAAGGGAAGAGAACAATGACAACCCAACTGTCCCTTGTGCAGAAGTTACACCAAGAAGTGAGCAGCAGGACCCGCTGGCCTGGCAGTAAACCACATCAGAGTTATCAGTTGGAAACCTCTTGGACAAAGAGAGTTTATAAAGTCCCTTGGCCAAGAGGCATGGAAGTTGAGTTCAGCCAAGCGCAACTCA
This sequence comes from Mandrillus leucophaeus, assembly GCF_000951045.1. Classification (NCBI taxonomy): domain Eukaryota; kingdom Metazoa; phylum Chordata; class Mammalia; order Primates; family Cercopithecidae; genus Mandrillus; species Mandrillus leucophaeus. Next base: position 958,991 of record NW_012107252.1, read on the forward strand.
GACACATGGGCAGTGGAAGGGGACCTGGGGATGCCAGCTGCCAACCAAGTCCTGTTTGTTGGAAATTGAGAGAGATAGTATTGGAGAACTAGATGCTTTCACTTTTTATTTCTCCAAAAGAGAGCTGGTCTGCAGGTAGTGAAGCCTATAATTTTATAAGAAATGGAGATTAAAGAGATAGGAAGGTACAACTCTGGCCCAAGACAGAAAAAAGCAAAAAGAAAAAAACAACAGGCATCCATAAGAGAAAAAAGTGAGCAGTTCTGGGCATCTAGTAAGTGGAAGAGGAAAGAGACCATCTCTAATGCTAACTCACTCTGTTCCAGGTTTGGAATAAAAGGTATATAGGGAGAAATAGCCTGTTAAAGTAGAATTGCCAGTGTGTAGAACTGAAAATCGGCCAAAAATCCATCAGCTCTCTCAATTTACTAAGAAATAATAATTAACTCCCTAGTACCTGATATACTTTTGCATTTAAAGGCTAAACTACCTATATCTACTCAATATCATGCACTTCTATTCCAGTAAGACCCTTATTGGCAGGTTTAAAGCACCCCTACCCAACCCACTAGCACCAACTTGTCTTCTATCTTAGCCTGGAAGAAACATATATGAATTACATTGCTAAGAACATAGTATCATATCTATTGAATGAATCATTAAATAGACTGGCCACTGTAATAAATACATGTGGATATATACATTCTGTTAATAGACTTGGTATAGTCTTTCATGGTTTCAAGTGTTAAGGATTATTGTGGTATTAAAGAAAACCTTATAGGCTTTCATTTCCTGAACTATGGTGGATTCCATATGTAGCCAACTCTACTGAAAACACTAAGCAAACTGGAAACTATAGAAAAACATCTTTTGAAATGACTGATGAGCTGGCAAGTTAGTAAGACATATTAACTAAGCAAAATCTGAAGCCCAGAATAAGTGCCAATCCCTGAAGTTAGCTTGAAGACATTAGCCAACAAAGTGACCTTCACTTTTATATTTTGTGGCCTCATGGGAAGAGGAGACAGGATAAGAATTTCCCATAACATAAAGGATACCATCACATGGATCCAGGAACTCCAATGAATATCAAGTGTGAGAAATAAAAATAAATATAAACCTAGATATGCTTTGTGAAACTGTAGAACACCAAACAATTTAAAGGAACCAGAAGGAAAACACAGATTATTCTCAAAGGAGAGAGTCTTGTCTGTAGACAAGACAGCAGATTTTAGAGGAAACGATGGAAACAGAGGACAGTTGAATAATATCTTCATTGTGTTGGCGAGAAAATAACTGACAACCTAGAATTCTAGCCTAATTCTATCCAGTAAAAATCTCTCTCAAAAACAAGGGGAAAATTAGTGTATTTGCAAGCAAACAAAATCAAAGAAGTTATCACCAACAGACTCTCAATAAAGAAAATTCTAAAAGCTGTACTTCAGGCTCTATCGGAAAATACCAAAATGAAGTTGGTAGACCTATGTTAATATTAATCAGAATAGACTTTAAGACTAAAAGAATTACTAGGGAAACAAGTTTCGCTTCATTATAAAAGATTCAATTCACCAGAAAGATAAAACAATTCAAACCTATAGGTACCTAATAACAAAGGCTCAAAATATATAAAACACAAACTGACAGACCATAAGAAGAAAGAGAAAAATCTACAATCATAGTGGGAGATTATATTTCTCTCAGTAACTGATTGATCAAGCATGCAAAAATCAGTAAAGATATAAAAGACTTGGACAACACAGTGAAGAAGCTTGATCTAATGGAGTTACATAGAACACTGCATCTAACAATGGTAGGATCCACAGAACATTATGAAAAGAGACCACATATCAAGTCTTACAATAAATTTAAAAGGCTGGGTAGCACTCAAATAATATTTGGCAACCATGAAGCAATTAAGTTAGAAATTAGTAACAAAAAGGTAACAATAAGAAAAATAAACAAATATTAAGAGGATTAAAAAGAAACAGTTTTAAATCATAAGTCAAATAATAAATCATAATGAAAATTATAAAATACTTAGAAACAAATTATACAAAAATATTACATATCAAAATATATGAAGTTAGAGTAAATATGTATAGCTCACAATGCTCATAATGGGGAAAAAAGCCTGCAAATTAAAAAGCCAAACATTTACCTTAAGAAGTTAAGAAAGAAAAATAGCTCAAATGTAAATAAGTTAGATGGAAGAAAATAATAAAAATTAGTATAGATATTCATTAACTAGAAAACAAATGATGGAGAGGATCACAAAGTCAAGAATTAGAGATAGTCTCTAATAACATTGAGAAAATTATTAAAAAACTAACAACATTATAGAAGGTATTACAAATGAAAAGGTGACATAACCACAGATCCTACAGAACATCAAAAAATAACAACATCTTATAAGTAACTTCATGGTAAAAATTTTGAAAACTCAGATAAAATGGATAAATTTCTAGAAAAATCTAATTTACCAATATTGATTCAAGAAAAATATTAAAACCTGAATACCCACTATCTATTGAAGAAATTGAATCAGAGGTTGAAAGTCTTCAGGAAAGAAAGAATTCCAGCCTCATATAATCTTTTTTTGAGAACAGATAAAGAGGAAACGTTCTATAACTTACTTTACAAATTCAGCAAAACCATGATACAAAACCCTGCCAAGGATAACATAAGAAGTGAAAACTATAGTACAACACACTCATGAAGATAGATGTAAAACTTCTAAATTTTATTAGCAAAAAAACCTAGCAAAGTATAAGAAATGAACCCATTACAACCAAGTCAGGTTTATTCTTGGAAAGCAAGGTTAAGTTAACTTTGGAAAATTAGTTTACCAGATATTAACAAATTAAAGAAAAAATTATATAAATATTCTCAATAAATGCAGAGGAAGTATTTAATAAACCTCCATGTATATAATTTGAAAGACAAAAAAGCTCTTTGCAAACACAGAATAGTAGTTCCTCATCCTGATAAGGAATATCAAATCCATAAAAAACATCATTCTCAAGGGAAAATGTTGAACATGAAAGGCAAAGCTTAAATGTTTAGAAGACAATATAAGAATTGTTTTTAAGGATGTCCTTCAAAAGACACAAAATGTTCAATGATAAAGATTGATAAATTTTATTACATTGAAATTAAGAATTTCTGCCACTGTAAAGATACTAAAAAAGATGGTGAACAAAATATCACAAATAAGGGGCAGGTATTTTGGCAACACAGAGAAATAGTCTCCTGTATATATAAAGAACTCCTACAAATAAATAAGAAAGATGTAAACTACCCAATTTTCAAATAAATGGGCAGAAGGCTTAAAAAGATACTTCACAAAAAAATAAAATCCAAAAGGTCAACAGCGTATGAAAAGATACTGACCCTCTTTAGTAATCAAACATATATAAATTGAAACCAGATTAGATACTGTTACACATCCATCAGACTGGCAAAAATTTTTGAAAATATCCTACAAAATATAAAGTGTTTGCAAGATTAGAGAGCAGAAGGAGCAATTGCAGCTGGATATAGATATTGGTTAAACACACTGTAAATTAATTTTTGATTAAAGTGAAACTCATATGACACAATAGAAATTCTGAACTATCCTAGCACCATTGAAAATGCCCATAGTCTATGACCAGTAATTTTACTACTATGTGTATTCCCTAAGTAAACTTACACACATACTTAGCAGGGAACTTGAAAAAAAAAATGTTTATAGCAGCACTATTTATAATAGCAAAATACTGGAAATAAGCTAGTGTTCATTAATAATAGAATAGACATATAAACTGCCATATATTCATTCAGTGGAATATTATGGTTCAGCAAAATGAAAAAATTTCAGCTACACCCAACAATGTGAATGAATCCAGGACGAAACATTTAACAACCAGTTGGCACAGTGTCCAAACAAATGAAGTCCCTGCCCTAGTGCCAGAGCTGGTACCCAAGACCCCCTGCTGTGCCAGATGTAATCCCTTTAGAAAGGGGCGGACTTGGAGAAGTACCATAGGAGCACCTGGGAAGGATCAGGTAAGCAGCAACTTACCAACTGATATGGAAATATTTCAGTTGTTTGTCAACCAGTGAGCCTTACTGGTATGGTGTGCATGGACTAAACGTGAGCATTAAGAACAAAAGAATACAACAGTGTGATTCCATTTACATGAAGTTCACAAACACACACAACTACACAATATATTGTTTAGGGATACAAATGCAGGAGGATAAGACAATAAAGAAAAGCATAGGGGAATAAAAGGTACAGAAATGTCCAGAAGATGGTAATCCCTGAGAAGAGAGGGAAGGGGATGGGGTGGAGGGAGGTACACAGGGGATGTCAAAGGTTCAGCTAACATTCTTTTTCTCAAATCAACTGGTGAGTATATAAGTGTTGGTCATAATGTTATTCTTTAGACCTTTCTACACAGTTTATAAGCATTCATTTGCATCTAGGGGCTATTTCATTAAAGTTATTTCAAAAGATGGTCACCACACAAATTTTAATAAGAAACTCTCATACCAAATTGCTGCAGTTCCTGCCATATCTTTTCTAGTTGCTGGGCAAAGATGCTGTCCTCAATTGTAATTGGTGTGCTCCAAACCCACTTAAAATTCTATGAGCTTCTCCCCAAACCACTCCAAAACATTCTTGTGAGAATCTTTCCAGCAAGGTACAGCAAGGCCCAACCTCCAGGGTACATTATGCTCTGGCTCCTTTATTTAATACAATCATAATCAGAGTGGGTTTTTTTCTCAAATTTTGAAATCTTCAAAATGAGGGCATGGAGCAAATGACTACATTCTGCTTCTCTTGCTAAGCTTTCAGTGGTGATGCTCTCATTTTAAGTTCTTTACCAGACGCTTCAGCTGTGCGATCCCCAATTCCCCTCATCAAGATTTGCTGACAGTCAGGGGAAGTTTCTAACACTGTATTAAGTGTATACTGAGGGCCAGGGAATTGGGGAGAGTTTGAGGGGCTGCACACATGTGCAATTTTTTAGCAAACCAAGCAGATGCTTGTAGATTCAACACTTTTTCAGTTATTTGTGAACAACCCCTAATAGCCACACCACATGGCAATTTGTCTTTTCTCTGGAGCACAAATGTGAACTGTATGTCGCAAAGCCACAGAAAAGAACAAGTCACTTAGCTAGAGAGGGAACCTTCTCAAAGGCCCAGTTTCCCCATCCCAAGATGCCACCAGGGAAACAGAAACTCTGGAGGTGAAAGAAACTTAATTTCTTTGAGTGCAAGTTGAAAAGGCAAATAATTGGTAGCCTGTGAATAGTCATAGGAACCTCTTCACTCTGGACTGAAACCTGATTCAGGAGGAAGTCAAGAGCCTATGCAAGTATTTCTGCAGTTGCAAACTTGGGGATTTGCCAAGGGCTTGAGATGGATCCACTGAGAATGTCAAGGGTCTACTGTATAGAATTTTGATGGAGGAGGATTTCAAAATTCTTCTTCTATTTAAATTAAATCAGTTCATGTTTATCAGGGCATCTCTGATCTTTTTGTTTTTAAGAGACATCTTTGCTCCATTGTCCAGGCTGGAGTACAGTGATGTGATCATAGCTCATGGTAGACTCAAACTCCTGGGCTCAAGAGATCCTCCTGCCTCTGTCTCCTGAGTAGTTAGAATTTACAGGTGTAAGCCACCATGTCCAGATAATTTTACTTTTATTTTTTTTAAGACAGGGTCTTGCTACGTTGCCCAGGCTGATCTCAAACTCCTGGGTTCAAGTGATCCTCCTGTGTCAGCCTCCTGAGTAGCTGGCATTACAGGTATGAGCCACTGTATCCAGCTCCTCTGATCTTAAGATAGTTTCAACATCTAATGCTAAGCCTGGAAGTCCAATGAATGACTCAATAGACTAAAACTGGTGACTGAGATTCGGCAGAGCACATCATGTATTTATAACACTGCTTTTGTTTTTTCCATATCTTTCTACTGTTTGTTTATTAGCTTTTCTTTGGATCTCAGTTATTCATACATAACACATTTTTAAAAAGTTGAGCCCAAACCCCAATGCAAGGGTCCACCGATAATTAGAGATCTCCAGATTTCTGAGACTAGCTTCCCTATGCTTCTCCCTGGCTTTGCTCCCCAAATCTGAAGGGCATTTTCAGATCACCCCTACTTCATATTTAGATATAAAGCTTCCCCCTTTATCTACAAGAATTCCAGCTGCACCTGGCGTTTCGAAAACAGTTAGTAATGAGGAGGGGAGTCCCATCAGTCATGAAGTCACCACTTCCATCATTGTCCTGCCTCCCAAGCACATATTTCCAACCTCCCAACAGGTTGGAGGTGAAGCCTCCCAATAGGGCAGCCCTCTGGATAGTGTGGTCCAGTCACTTCCCACCACCACACCCCACCTCCTCTGCCTTCCAAGCCCCTGGGATTTCAGGGAATACCCTTTTCTCCATCATATTACAATTAGATACAGGGAACCCTTGGAGAGTTCTGAGTACTTGCAATTATATTCAATAACCTGTTACTGACAGTTTCTTTTAGTTAAAGAATTTTTCAAGTAAGTTACCAAAACAGTGAATGTATGTGCATCTAGAAACTGAGAAATACTCTTCCATTACTTTTAATTAGGTCCTCTCATTTTCCACATATGTACTGAATTTTTAAAATACTGTTTTAAAAGTATCTACATTTCTTTTCCCCTACTTTTGTTTTTCCTCTTGCCTTTGTTTTGGAGCAAATTTCAACTGAGCACATTGTCAGAGGGTCAAGCCAAGTTTAGCACTGCTCGTGTATCTCAGCTACCTTCCAGTTTTCAGCACGATGTCTGAACTGAAAAACACCATTGCTTAGCATAAAGGTGTGGCCGTGACAGCTTGAACAACATCCGGGTAGTGGCAAGTCTACATTTGCTACACAGATGTAAGAAACAGATGGCACTAGGGTCTACCTCTCCCGCTCCATCTTTTCCATCATCAGGTCTCTTCCAACTCCAGAATTAAAGTCATCAAGTTGGAAGAACTCTGAGTGTGTTTCCTGATCATAACAAGACAGGTTGAGGTTCAGGAGTATTTTCTTTAGCATCAAATGTTAGAACATAACCACTAATAATAACAGTAGCATAGTAGTTCCCTGATAAATTCTGACAAAAGATCATAAAGTTCTCAATTTCAACAGCAGGGCTTTATAGCTGTAATACAATTTTGACCAGTAAGCCACCGGCTATCCAGAAACCTCGCAGGTGCCATTATCATGGATAGCTGCAGTTTTTTCTCTAAGAATCAGGCGAAAAAATCATTTGGGGATACTTCAAAACTCTCATGTCTTTTTAAATTGGATGAACAAAATACAATCTGAACTTCTATGGATACATGTGGGTCACTGTGAGCATCAGTTACTATGTTATAAAACAGAATACCAAAGATCCATCAAAATACATAAAATTTCACTGAATTCCTTACATTAAATGCTCATATTAGCTCTAGAATGCCATGCCTTGAATTCTTGGGCCTTTTAAATTTTTTTTAATTTTCCTGTTTCTTGTGTTACTCTTACTTCTTACTGATACTTGAGAAAAGATCTTTAATAATCCTTGCACAGTACAGTATCAGTTGCTTCCAATTTGCTAGGTGTATTTGACAAACTAATAACCAAGCCGCTTAAAACTTGAAGTAAATGCAGAGGCCTGAAAGAGGGTATAAAATTTCCTCCAGTGATCAAAATTCATGAACTGTAGCTCATGGACTTATGACCTTTCTTTTGATTTGCCATCTAGGTCCCAACTGGATAAGCGAAATTAAGTAAATGTGAGTTCCAAATTGTTGTGGTATTATCCTAGTACCCATCAACTACAGTGCACATGTCACTAAATGTATCTCATTTTTCATTGCAACATAGTTCAGTGGTCTTAGTAAGGTTATGATGGTTACACCTACTTTACAGATAAGGAAGAAAATTGGTCACGGGCTTTGGCCAAGTCTGACCCAGAATGCCAGAGCTGCCTGTTGATACAGCCAGTGTTTTCCAGCCCTGCCCTCCCAGTGCATCTGCAGATCTGTAAATACACTTGACTCCCCAGGAAACAGGATGGAGAACAGCATGTCATGCTTTCAGCATGGAGGGCAGAAAAGAGCCTTAAAGACGTCGGGGAACTCACAGAGTAGGGAGTGAGAGACAAGTTAAATGCTATCCAGTTGTCAAACAGCTTTCTTAATGTTATCTTTCATCAAGTCGGGTCCTAGAACCTGCCAGGACTTCAGACTAAATGCATCTTCTTCTTGCCTGTACCTTTCACAGGCTAAATGTCTCAACGGCTCACTTGGCAAGGGCCCAAAGGCAGCACACACTTCTCCACTCCAAGGAGGGTGGCTGCCACTAAAACACAATGGGCGGAGACAGCTCAACAATAGTGCCAGTTGAGCACATCTTGATCCACTGCCACAGATTTCACAGTAGTAGTTGGCCCTCAAAGCAAACCCACTGGGGTGTTGAGGGCAAAAAAACAATCTTAGCTTTAAGGGGCCAGACTTTGCCATCAAATTAACAAATCTACCCAAGAGCCCCAGGCTGAGGCGCTCAGGGGTGTGACAGGAGGGCCCCTCTTAACAATTCTGTATCCTGTGGATGCCTTAACTAGCCTGAGAAGGGAGGAAGCAGAGAGAGCTAAGTGTCACACACACCCTCTCCTCTTGCCTGCAGGTATCTTAGTTGGACAGCTGTTCTCCTTCCTTGCAAAAAATTCCCACAACCTTTAAATGCAAGGATGTAAAGGGCCTCCAGCCTCTGCAAGCCATCACAACTTTAAAGAGCTTATCTCAAACAGCTCAGACAGCATCTGAGGTGTACTCTTCAGCCCCACAGTATATAGCCCAACCCCAGAGCACAAGCGACAACTTGATGAACAGGAACTCCTCCCCACACTGGCTGCTCAGCAGGACCATGAAGAACAGCTGGGACCTGGCCTATTACCCTGGCTTCAGGATTCATTTTCTGCCTGGAATTGGGAAACTGTAGTCCCTGCAGGGGTCCTTCTCCTGGGTCCAACTGTCTCCAGGGTGCAAGAAGGGTGAAATTACCAAATGAAAGTTCAGATAAGCAATTACTGGCTGAAAGAGATATGGGAGGGTCTTCAGATCAACACTGACCCAGAGCTAATACCACACCATCCTCAGAGGGACACATGATCATTGACCTGTGCTCTTCACATTGAAGTGGCTCGAATTATTCCTCCTTGCCCCCACTCTCTCCCTGCCCCCAGCACACACATAATTACATAAAGATATCTTAAACAACTGTAGCACCCAATTTCTTCAGTCTGGGGGAGAGCCAGGAGATGGTGGGGAGCTGTTTGGGCACATGTCTGATCATTACATAATCACACAAACAGGGGCTGGAGAACACTGACATGCAGATCAGTTCAGCAAACACCTCATTCTCCCTCTTTCCTCTTCCCTCCCCCTGCAACACCCAAATGCACACCAGAGTTAACAAAACCCAAGCACTCCAGGTAGCTAGTGGGCACCTGGCTGCTGTGGTTACAATGCCAAGGGCTACCAGAAATGTCAGGGTATACCAGAAAGAGGGACTGGGTGCTGCTCACCCAGCGACCAGACCTGCAGACCCTCTTCCTGCAACCACTGCCCCCAAAGTTAAGGAAGGGCCTAGCCACAGAAATATTCCTGACCTGCAACAGAAACCAAACCAGCTACGTTAAAGGAAACCAATGCTGGGCCTCCAAGTTCCTCTGCACCACCACTCTCTGTCCAATCTACGCGGGTTCAGGGGACTGCCACACTCATGAGTCCTCAGCAGCCTGGACAATATCATCAGGGACCATTCGGCACCATCAGTGTTTCCATTTAAAAGATGGTAAAATGTGGGGCATAACTTGGAGGGGACACTCTCTCTGCTAGCAGGGAGGCAAGAATCCCCAATAGAATAGGAGTTTGGTTTTGGTTTGCTTGGGTCGGGTTGGGGGTTGGGAGATGATTTTGCTTTAGGAATATTTTCAGGGGGCTAGGATTAGTGGGGAAGAGAAAGCTATCCCTTCTGTCTCAGCAGCCAGCATCATACGAACTCATTCTCAACCAAGCAGGCTACTGGAGTCCGCCTAAACAATCCCGGAGCAGCAGCCAAGGCAACACAAAAAAACGCAGGTGCCACGGGACGCGATGCCTATGCCCCCCAGCCCAGGCTCCTCGGTAGCAGGCCCGCCAGTGTGCGAGTGCAGAGCCCAGCAGAGCTTGCTGCAAGCAGCGCTGGAGCGCACGGCGCGCACAGGGTTACAGCCCTGCCGCCGCTGCCGCCGCCGCCGCCGCCGCTGCCTGTGATTGACGCGCGGGGGTCACTTGAGGCTCGCGCCGCTCCCCAGCACCAGGCCGAGCAGCGCGCTCAGCCCACCGGGGGCACCGACCGCCACGCGCAGCCCACCCGGCCAGCCCCTGCGCCTCGGCAGCCGGACACCTTGCCTAAGAAAGGCAGCCACAAAATGGAATCGCAGCTCGTTATTTTGCTTCTCCGTGCGGCCGCAGGCAAAAACACAATCACAAGGTAAAATACAGCGCAAGGAATCCATCCGCCGAATAAAAACCCAGAGTCCCCTACCTTCGGCCTTGGGATGGCAAACTGGTCCTGTGTTCTCTGACCCACGGATCCAGCCCCTTCTTCATGAATTATTCCGGCCAGGCAGGATTTTGTGCATTTTTTTCATGAACACCTGTTTCAAGTAAGGGGTAAAGACCTTATTGAAAGAATTGTCCTTAAAAAATAACCTGTGCAAACGTATGTCCATCCAGGCATGCATGCGTGTTTGTATACACACATAGGCACACGGAATAGCCATGTACATTGAAGCACCAAACTAGGCAGTTGGATAATGGGAGAGTCGGCTGGTTGTGAGCATGCTCGCGCCGGGAACAGATCCACCCTCTGTTATTCCTCTGAATAAATATAAATCACGATCAGAAACCCAAACAGAAGCATCCCTCTTGAATTCCTGCTGCTGAAAAACACGGAATAAATTCAGCCCGCAGACACAGAATCTAATCAGCAGCTGTTTTCTGAATCCAGAGCCAACCCATGCCTCGCTTGTCTTTTCCACTAGGAGTCCAGACCTTTTTTGAAAGGGGTTTTAACCTTTTAAAGACACAGTACACCAATTATCACTTCGGAATAGCTGTCACTCCCAGCGCAGGAAGCCAGTCCCATGCCTAAAGCCACAGTAGGCTTGCACGCAGTGATAAGGATTTCATTTATTGGTGCTTTTTAAAAAACAATATATATGTATAATATATGCACATATACATATATACGTGGAGAGAGAGAGAGAAAAATGCAAATGCAAGCCATAAATATTTATTGCAGTGATGAGCTTCTCAGTGACTAATCGGCATGTTATGTAAACACTATGATCCTTCACTTCTGAACACCCATGTTCACGGGTCAGACGAGACAGGGCACTCTTGTCAGCAGGCGTGTCACACCTCACCAGCCTCTGGCTGCAGATCAGGGGCCGGGGAGCCTCAACAGTGGCTGAAGGGAGTGGGGCCTCTGCACCTGAGAGCTCAACATAAGCACTCCTTGCCCTGCCCTGCCTTGCTCTGCAGGCTCAGGGTCCATGTCCACAAACCAAAGAATAGCTCTGCCACTATTGCTAAACTCGAACATAATTCAGAGCCACATCGCATTCCAAGACACACTTTCTTTCAACCAGAATCACGAATCAGAACTACCACCTGAACCTTAGTTAGAGTGTTTACGATTCAGACTTAGGCCCTTCTTCAAGATTTTGTCATTGAGTTCTGTTGTTTCGTTTTTTACTTTTAAGGTATGGAGGTAGAAAAACAGGATAGGGGGAGAGACAACCTCCAGCCTAAATTTTTTTGAAAAAAATTATTCTTCGAGTACTTTAGCCACCCAGATGGTGTTTACTGCAGTTTTGTTCTGGCTTTTAAAGAGGTAGCACTGAGAAGAAACAAGAGTCCTAACCTTGCTCATGTGTGATAAGAAGGCAAATGCCTTTGACAGTTTCTTTTTTTCACCCCAGCCCCAGAGCTCCAGCATGGCGCTGTCTGCTCCTCCGCTGGTTCCCGCCTAAGAGCAGTGGCAGTGGCTCACCTCGGGAACTACAGGGGCGCTCCTACCGCCGCTCCAGCATCACAGCCCATTCCCTCCCTTGCCTAGTCCTGCCAGGCAAACCGTGAAAGCAAGTGCACTGTCACCCTCCCACCTCATCGCAGGCGCTCCACTGTGGACCCCTCCCAGCGACACACACACACTCTCTTCCTTCCCCTCTTCCAGCCGTTTGGCAGAAAATTATCATATTTCATGTGTCATCGCCCAAGCAAGCTGGGTCCATCACTGATTGGCTGGGCCCTGGCAGCCGGAAATGTCACCAGCCACACAGCGCGGAGCTGGCTCTCCCGCGGCCACCACAGACCTGAGCCCAGGAGGCTCTGTGACAAGGCACAGACCTACCACAGAGAGCCTGTCACTCTCTCCCTGGTCCAGCCCCTGCCCTCTGCTTCGCCCTCTACCCAGCCCCGGGGAATAGGGGCTGCAAGGGGATGGTGAAGGAATCTCAGTGACATTCCTATTTTTCCCAGCATGTTTGAGAAGAAACTAAAGATGTCTCCAATCAGGTTTACAAATCTGGAGAACTTGTTTTTGACAAAAACATTCTCTCTTCACACTAAAAAAAAAAAAAAAAAAAATTCAGTGAGACTGGGTGGAACACATGGTTTTTTTTTTTTTTTTTTTTTTTTTTTTTTTTTTTTTTTACCCCAGGAGAGTTTACTAGATGCTGCTGTTTATTTCCCATCTAACATCTCAGGCACCAAGGTATAATCATGTCACAGGGCTGTCAGATAATTCAGAAGGTGATTCGAGCCCATCCTCTTATCTTTAAAGAGAACAGCTCCAGAAAATGAGGCTTTGTGACTTGGCTTTGCAATGTATCATGATGCCACACAACTTTTTAAGGGTTAAATGATCTTTGTAGTGACCAATATGAATCACTTGGGCTGTAATTTAATCTTAGTCCCTCCTGCTGTATCTTCAGCAGGCTTAGTGTGACTCACCATTTCAGTCTCACCTTATTCTGTTCTCCTGAGTAAACTAAACTCTATCTCTCTGGCCTTTTCAGTAAAAGTTGTTTCTCAACCCTTTAATTATGCTGCTTTAAAGAAAAAGCCTCCTGGAGTTAGATGAGGCTGGAAGGTCATTTGGTCCAGCTATCCATATGATGTGTCAGAACTCTCCACTATTTCCACATTGGGGCTTTTGGTTTGGGGAATGGTAAATTGGGCTCATATATTTACTCCCTTTCATTCCTTACCCCCAAAAACGATTTACATGACCAAAACATGACTGGCAATGCTGGGAACCAGGGAAAGACGCCATCAATAAAGCAGACATTTTGAATAATATGGGAAGATACAAAGTAGATGGGACATGGGAGGAAAAACTAATTCATACTGATAAGCTCATGATTCTGCAAAGACCCTGATATGGTTTGGCTGTGTCCCCACCCAAATCTCACCTTGAATGGTAGCTCCCATAATCCCCACATGTTGTGGGAAGGACCTGGTGGGAGGTAATTGAATCATGGGGGCAGGTTTTTCCCAGGCTGTTCTTGTGATAGTGAATAAGTCTCATGAGATCTGATGGTCTCATGAGATCTGATGCACACGCTCTCTTGCCTGCCACCATGTAAGACATGCCTCTGCTCCTCCATCACCTCTGCCATGATTGTGTGGCCTCTCCAGCCATGTGGAACTGTGAGTCCATTAAACCTCTTTTTCTTTATAAATTGCCTGGTCTCAGGTATGTCTTTATTAGCAGTGTGAGAACAGACTAGTACAGACCCCTAAGAAGTAAGTGTACAGGTTTCCAGAAAACAGTCTTGGAAAATCCCCAACTCAGAGAATCAGGATTGGAGAAGAATCATAGGCAGCAGTTTAAAGGCAAATTAAGGGACATCAGGAATATGGTCAGTTTCTCCACACAGAATGGATGGACACAGAAATAGGTCCACAGCTTCTTTGGAAAGTGACAGGTTTGTTCCAAATATAATAGAAGCCAAAGGTTGAATAGGGGCAGGATATCAGCTCCTTTTGAAACGCCACTGCCCCTCCCAAAAAAGTGCACACACACCACACAGACACACACACACACGAGATTTAAATAATCAGATAAAACATAAGATATAACAGAGAGATCCAGAATATCCAATCAATATTAGTCTAATAAGAGTACCAGATGGAGACATCATTAATAAAGAAGACAGAAGAAAACAATAATCAAGGAAATAACAGAAGAACATTTCCTTAACCTGAAGAAAGTCTTTAGGCCTTAGATCAAATGCTGTGCTAGGCAGCAGGACTACTGAAAGAATACACACTTCCAGATGTACTCTCATACTCCAAGAGCAAAGACAATGACAAGCTTCCTCATAAAGGAGAAAAATCAGGTTACTTAAAAGGAAAGAAAATCAGACTGATATCATACTTCTCATCTGTAACACTATGCTAAAAGACACTGGTACAATTTCTGTACAATTCTAAGGGAACGTTATTGCAATTTAAGAATTCTGCCAGCTGCCAAACTGTAATTTCTCTTATGCAATGACAAAAGACAGGTATGTTCAAAGACACAGAAATTATATCACCCAAACACCCTTTATTAAAAAAAATTTAAGGTTACATGAAGACCAGCTGAGGAAAAAAATAAGGCAAGATAACGAATTCAAGAAAGGAGAAGATATGTTATATAAAAAATGTAATGAATAAAGCCAATAAAATATGTGGTTAAATATGAAAATAACTGAGAATATAGTTGTAAAATTTAATTGTTAGAAGTCTTGAAAGATAAGAATATATGTACATTTATTCCAGATTTGAATTCATATGTATATCTATCTCTTACATATATGTGCCTGGAATTAAGCTTCCATATAATTATAATAAAAAAATAGAAAATCTCAATGGAAATAGGTAAACTCACTAAAAAAGAAGGAAGGAAGGAAGGAAGGAGGGAAGGAAGGAGGGA
>NW_012107252.1:974077-986061 GCF_000951045.1 Mandrillus leucophaeus
GAAGGAAGGAAGGAAGGAAGGAAGGAAGGAAGGAAGGAAGGAAGGGAGAGAGAAAAAAATAAAAGGAAAAGAAAAGAGAGAGGATTGTTATGGCAGACCAATAATTCCATCTTTTTTCCTCTTCTTCCCAAGACCACATTAAAATGATAATAAGGATTTTTTTAAGTTGAAATAGATGATGACAAAACAAAAACAGTAAAAGAGTCATTGATCAAAAAAATTGACAAAGAATAATAAAGGAGGACAATTCATCAGTTAGAAATATATACTTTAATGCTACAGTAAACAAAATGGCACAGTACAAATGCAGAAACCTACAAAGTGGATTGATGGAAGTCAAGAAGCAAATTTAGCTATAATGGTTATTACATGGTAGTTAAGTAATAAAAACTGAATTTTAAATCAGTGGAGGAAACAATGTGTTACTCAATAAATAGTGTTGGACAGTGGCTATGCATCTGGAAAAAAAAAGTTTTACCTCTAACTGACATCTTGTTAAAAATATATTCTATTTTCATATAGGAAATTCTGCCATTTGTGAAAACATGGATAAACCTAGAGGACATTATGTTATATGAATTAAGCCAGGCACAGAGAAACAAATACTGTGTGAGCGAGCTTATAAGTGGAATCTTAAAAAGTCAAACTCATAGGAGTAGAGAGTAGAACGGTGGTACCAGAGGCTGGGGGAGGTGGCTGGGGGGAAGGGAAAGGAGCAACATTGGCCAATGGGAGCAAAGTTTCAGTTATATAGGAGGAATAAGTTCTGGTACCCTACTGTACAGCATGGTGACTACAGTTAATAATAGTGTCCTGTATATTTCAAAGTAACTAAAAGAGAAGATTTTAAATGTTCTTTCCACAAAGAAAGGATAAATATCTGAGGTGATTAATATGCTAATTAGCCTGATTTGGTCATTCCATAATGTATATTATGCATGTATTGATACATTACATTGTAACCCATAAATATATACAAGTGTTATCTGTCAATTAAAAATAAAATAAGGCTTTTAAAATACTATTTTCACATACACAAAAATTCCACAAGGAAAAGACAGGTGTTATGATTGACCAATACTGTAAATCATAGAATTCTATGAAGTTTTTTTTCTAATAGTGGAAAGAAAAGCATGTGGTCATCCAGTCTATGCTTAGATACCACTGTGATAGGCTAATTACTGGCCCCCAAAGATATCTACCCCCTAATCCCTGGAAACTGTGAATTTCACCTTATATGGCAAAAGATGTGATTACATTAATGATCTTGAGATGAGGAGAGATCCTGGATTATCCAGGAGGGCCCTAAATGAAATCACAAGTATCCTTATAGGACCAAGGTAGGAGATGGGCTAGAGGGCAACGTGACCACAGAGGCTGAGATTGGAGTGATGCAGCCACAAGTCAAGGAATGCCAGAGGCCACCAGAAGCAGAAAGAGGTAGGAATGGATTCTCCCCTGAGCCCCCGGAGAGAACATAGCCCTGTCGACACCCTGATTTTGGATTTCTGGCCTCTAAAACTGTAAGCAGAGAAATGGGTTGTTTTAAATAACCGAGTTTGTGGTCATTTGTTATGGCAGCCGTAGAAAACTACAACCACCATGATGAGAAACATATACTTCCTAGGAACTATCATTATTATTATTGCCAACAAAACAAAACTTGCTATGTGCCTGGCACTGCTAAATTATTTATATATCTTACCTCATAAGTCACATGCAAGGAGGTGTGGGAGTTGGAGTTGTTATGGTCCTACCACTTAGCAGCAAAATGTCCTTGGGCAAGTTATATAACCTCCTAATGCTGACTTTTTCCCATCTATTAAGTAGAGGTAAGAAAGGTACCTACCCACTGGGGTTGTTGAAGATAAAGTGAGACCATCTATGTAGAGTGCTCAGAACAGTGCCTGGGAATAAGGGTTCCATACATGATAAGTGATCATGAGAAAGTCCTTATGCAGCTGCAGTCTCTGTTCCAGAGCTTTTTCTCACTGATTTTTGTTCTTCTCTTTGGGTACATACAAAACAAGGGTATCTCCAAACCACCTGAATGTCCTTCAGATATCTGAAGCCATTGATCAGGTCATTAAGAGTCTGAGCTTCTCTAGGCTAAAAGTAACCAATGCCTCCAATCATTATTGTTCTTAGAAATTCACCTGGAGTCCCTTCCCTAACCTGGTCACCTCCCCTGAACACATTCTCGTGCATCTTAAGATGTGACTCCAGACTCACCACCATGCTTGTTCTAGAACAGGGGTCTGTGAACTACAGCCCTTGGTATAGCCTAATTTTTACAGTGTATAAGCTAAGAATGGATTTGACATTTTTAAAGAATTGTAAAAACAAAACAAAACAAACAAAAAAACAGAAAACAATGTATGACAGAGACTATACATGGCTTGCAAAGCCTAAAATACAACTGACCCTGAACAATTCAGGGGTTGGGGCTCTGGCTTCTCATGCAGTCAAAATTTCATGTATAACTTTTGACTCCCCCAAAACTTAACTGCTAATAGCCTACTACTGACTGGAAGCCTCAGTGATACCATAAACAGTCAACACATATTTTGTACGTTATATGTATTATATATTGTATACTGACAAGTAAGCTAGAGAAAATATTAAGAGAAATCATAAGAGAAAACATATTTACTGTTTATTAAGTGGAAGTGAATCATCATAAAGGTCTTCATCCTTGTGGTCTTCACATTGAGTAGGCTGAGGAGGAGGAAGAAGAGGAAGAGTTGGTCTTGCTATCTCAGGGGTGGCAGAGGCATGAGAAAATCTGCATATAGTGAACCCATACAGTTCAAGCTCATGTTGTTCAAGGGTCAGGTATATTCACTATCTGGTCCTTTTCAGCAAAAGCTTGCCAACTCCTGTTCTGGAAGATACTGTTCTTGTATCAATGCAATAGAATATTGCCCAAAACTTTCTGGTAATCAAATTGCATGACTGTACATACTGTCTTAACTGTAAGGTTACAAATGTTTCTGTCAGTATCTATTCCCTTCTCCCCTTCTTAGTAATAAAATTCTTAGCTAGGAACATAGCTACCCAGCCAAAGACTACATTTCCCAGCCCCTCTTATAGGAAGGTGTGGCCAGAAGGACAGGTTCTAGCCAATGGGATGTAAGCAGATGTGAAATGTATAATTTCCCAGCCATACTCTTAAAGGGAAGGATCATGCCTTCCCTTCCTTTTTCCTTTTGCCATTGGCTGAAATGTGGACCTGATAGCCATGTGGATGAGTGGTGCAGAGCAACAAGATAGAAGGATGTTATCCCTGGTGATGCCATTTCACCCCATACTGTTTATTCTCAATCTGTGAGAGGGAAATAAACATTTAGCTTATTTAAACCATTGTTCTATTAGGTCTTTGTGACAGCAACTGAATCTGTGCCCTAAGCCATACAACTATCATTTTCAACTTCCTAGTACTTTTTATATTTGCAGCTACCAAGCCACACACCTCCCCTGACCTGCACTCACACAGTTAATTTCCTGGACTCCACTACAAGACCTTACATTTAGCCCTATTATGTTTCATATTAGAATCAGCCCATCATTTTGCCCTGACATCTGGGACCCAATTCTGTCACCCAAACTAGCTTCTATTCTTTGTAATTTCACATCATTCTTCAAAGGGCACTTTATTTGTGGCACTCAAGCTAAACACAGTGCTCATCAAAACACCTGATCAATATTAAGTATAATGCAGTGGGGAGGCTATGACCTCAGTTTGTAGGGGAAGGAAACAGCAGATCAAAATAAGGTCCAAATGAAGTAGAAAGAGGAAAGGAAGGAGATGAGCAGTTATGGAGAGCTTACTATGTTCTAGTCACCGTGCTGGGAACTTCCCCCATTGTGAAGTTATTAGTGCCTTAACTGCCCCCATTAGTGCCTTAAGTGGACTAGTCATAAATTTGGGAACCAAAAAAAGGAATATTAAGAGAAATTTTAAAAATACGTTAGCTAAAGTTTCTTGCAGCCTGAATGTCCATTTGAGGTTGTGTATCAAAAACCCTATGGAGTTTTAGGGAAAATATAGATGCTTTCAAGTTGCTACAGGAGGGTCTTGGCATACGTGTATCTTTAAGGCTCCATGGCTAATTCTGACAACCCTAGTGATAAGCCACTGTGGGTTTCAGCTTTCTAGCACACTAGAAAGTTGGAGGCAGAGACTCTGCTCAGCTACCAGCTTCTGGAGTCTGACTCAGCTTTCTGTCTCAGGCGAGGATATAGCCTTGTCAGGCTGTTTGGGTTCAAGAACTAGGAGAGTCTGACATTGGTAAGAATTCCCTTCTAGGAAGTATTAAGCAAAGTGATTGGAGTATTTCCCTCAGTCTTGTAAGCTTCTGGTACAAAAGGAGTATGGTGTAGCACAAATGAGTTTCTCTGATCTGGTGAGATCCTCCTTTGGGTACCCATTTGACATCTCCCAAATGGGCACCCTTGGGAGCCACCCAATCCTGCACTGAGACAGGCCACCTGGCTTCTGGTTAGTTTGTGTATTCTGGCTAAACAAATTCTATGTGTGTGTGTTTTGGGGGTGGGGTGGAGTTCTCTTGTGGCAACCCATAGTCTACCCAAAAATGCTGCAAGACAAACATAGCAAAGTCATTAAAAAGGAAATCTAAGGCCATAACTCCAAAGAGGAATCTAAGGAATCACACTGACAGGATTAGAAAGTTTTGTCAGACTAGAAAAGAGCTATGACTAGAGAATAGTGAATAAACACCCCAAATCACATGTAATTTATTACATTCACCTGGGCTAAAAAACTTATGTGCCTTCAGGGCCAATCAAATAATGTAAGTGTGCAAAGTAGCTTGGCACAAGCAAAAGAGAACTGGAGTGTTCATGCCTCTCTACATATCTACCTTTTAAAAATGAAAAAAGATGAAAGCTGTGTAGCTAAAAACAACTGGAATCAGAAGAGGGACCATCAGTTTGCAACCCTTCTCCCCCAATGATCACAGTCCATAAAAGCAAGGGGGAAAAAAACTTCATACCTCTCTTAGAAGGATGAAATAATTATCTTTTAAAAATGGCTTGTAGGCTGGGCACAGTGGCTCACGCCTGTAGTCCCAGCACTTTGAGAGGCAGAGGCGGGTGGATCACAAGGTCAGGAGTTCGAGACCAGCCTAGCCAATATGGTGAAACCCTGTCTCTACTAAAGATACAAAAAAATTAGCCAGGCATGGTGGCGTGTGCCTGTAGTCCCAGCTACTCAGGAGGCTGAGGCAGGAGAATCACTTGAACCCAGGAGGCAGAGGTTGCAGTGAGCCAAGATTGCACCATTACACTCCTGCCTGGGTGACAGGGTGAGACTCTGTCTCAAATAAAAAAAATGGTTTGTAAAAGCATGTATTGCTTTTTAAAGCAATTTTAAAGAAAGAGTTAAACAATATCCCTAAAAACAAGATGTCTTTAAATGAGTTGGGTCAGATGACCCTATTACAGTAATTCTCAAATTATAGTCCAAAGACTACAGTGGGTTACAGGAGTACGCAGGTGGTATGCAAAATGTTCTCCCACAAGTCTCACTCACAGTCTAAAGTGTCCCTTATATACAGAGGATTCTTCATCTTTCCTTCAGGCTACTTCATCAAATGCTCTCCCTACAATTTTTCTTTTTATTTTGAAATAATTTTAGACTTATAGAGGACTTGTAAAGATTGTACAAGTTCCCATATACCCTTTACCCAGTTTTCACTAACAGAAACATGTTACATAACCATAGTACAATTATTAAAACTAGGAAATTGAGATTGGTACAATACTATTAATTAACCTACAGAATTTTCTCTAATATTACCAGTTTTTCCACTGATGTCCTTTTTCATTCCAGGATTCAATTCGGGATCCCACATTGCATTTAGTTGTCATTTCTCCTTGGTCTGCTCTGATCTGTGACTATTCCTCAGTCTTTCCTTTTCTTTCTTGCCCTTGATACTTTGAAGAGTACTTGACAGGTATTTTGTAGACAGTTCTTCAATTTGGGTTTGTCTGATGTTTTTTCATGATTAAACTGGGATTATGGAGTTTTGGCAAGAATGCCACAGAAATGATGCACGCTTCTCAGTGCATCAAACTGGGGAAGGGAGACATGCTGTTAATATGTCTTACTGGTTGGATGAGGTGGCTCACATCTGTAATCCCAGAACTTTGGGAGGCTGAGGCAGGAGGATTGCTTGAGCCAGGAGTTCCAGACCAGCCTGAGCAATTTAGTGAGACCCCACATTATCCCTTGGGTAAGGTGGTATCTGCCAGGTTTCTCCACTATGGAGTTACTATTTTTCCCTTTGTAATTGATAAATATTGGGAGTCTCAAATATTTTGAGACTATGCAAACGCCATGTTTCTCAAACTTATACCCATTAGTTTAACAGCTATCAGGTGAACTGTCTGCAGCAACTATGACTGCAGTGTTCTTGGGGTGATTTTCTATTTCCCCCACTTCTATTTATTCATTGGAATTCTTCTGGTAAGGAAGAACTGTCCTTTCTCCCCATCAAATAATCAGTTTATTCAACTTTTATTTTTATCAACACAGACTCATGGATAGTTATTTTATTCTTTGAGTTATAACCCAATATATCCTTGCTTATCTTATTGACCCAGCTTTGGCCAATAAGAGTTTTTTCAGGTTGGTTCCTGTACTCTGCATATTCCCATTGTTGCTGTTGTTCAGTACTTTCTTACTTTGTAGCACCAGAAGATGCTCCAGGCTCATCTTGTAATTTTCCTACCCAGTCCTGGAGCCTATGTTTTCAAGGAGTCCTGGCTCCTTTTATTAAATAATAGTATTTACAGACCAAGATCAGGGAACCTGATGTGCTCACTGCTACTGGGATGTCACTGCTTTTAGGCCATCTCAGTAGACAGAGCTAGGAAACATATGTATGTATATTTATCCATGAATACACACCTATATTTCCATATCAGTGTATATGTGTGAGAGTGTGTATATGTGTTTGTATATGTATATGCATATGTATATGTATATGTATAAACATGAGTTAATACTGATACCTCTGACTCTAATCAAACACCATGGATTCACTCCATCATTCTGCTTTGCTTATTAGTAACTCTTTCTCAGACAGACACCTGGGTCTTATTATCAATAATATATTTGCTTATTTGTTCATTCCTAGTATACATGTAAAATAGTTTTAGAATGGTTAACACATACCCTGGTGAAGGACAAATTTATCATGTCGAGTACAGTGTCTGTGTACAGTTCTTTTTTTTTTGGTCTTTAGCCTTATAGGATTCCAAAGTTACTTAGGTCAGCTCCCTTCTTCCTCATCCTCTTCAATGAGTTTGTTATACATGTGCAATGCACTTAGATTCATTTGTCACATTCTGCATTACATCTTGGGTTCCTCAGTATCCTGACTGATTTTGTTCTTAATTTGCACACAGCAAAATTTACACTTCATGGTGTACAGATCTATGGGTTTGACAAATACACTGAGTTTTGTAGCCACCAGCACAGTACCATATAAAGCATTTCCATCAGCCACGAAGTTACCTCATACTGCTCCCTTGCAGTCAACCCCAACCCAAAACCCCAACCCCTGGCAATGCATTTTCCATAGCTATAGTTTTGCCTTTTCTAAAGTATCCTATGGAATAGTAAAACATGAACTTTTTGGGTCTGGATTCTCTCGCTTAGCAAAATAGATTTAAGATTCATCCATGATGTTGCATGAATCAATACTTGTTCCTTTTTACAGATGAATAGTGTTCCATTTTATGGGTATATCACTTCTGTTCGCCTGTGAAGAACATCTCAGTTGTGTCCAGTTTGGGTGTTTACGTGTAGAGCTGTTATAAATATTCATGTATGGGTTTCTAAGTGAAAACACAAGTTTTCAATCACTTGAGTAAATACCAAGGAGTGGTATTGTTGGGTCCTATAATAAGTATATCTTTAATTTTGTAAGAAACTGCCAAACTGCTTCCCAAAGTGGTTGTACCATTCTGCATTCTTAACAAGAATACGAAAGAGTTCCAGTGGCTCTGCATCCTTGCCCGCATGCACTTAGTGTTGTCAGGTTTGTTTTTTCTTAATTGTAGCTATTCCAATTGATATGCATGATAGTTCACTGTGGTTTTAACTTTTATTTCCCTAATTACAAATAACGTTGAGTGTGTCTTCATATGCTTATTTGCCATCATATCCTTTCTTTTGTAAAACATATGTTCAAATATTTTGCCCATTTTTTATAGAGTTGTTTACTTTCTTGCTGAAGTTTGAAAGGTCTTTATATATTCCGGATTCAAGTCCTTCATTACATATGTGATTGCAAATATTTTCTCACAATCTGTGACTTGTCTTTTTATTCCTTTAACATTGTCCTTCACAGAGCAAAATTTTTATTTCATTAGAGTTCAATTCATTAATGTTTCTTTTATTGATTGTGCCTTTAATGTTGTATCTAAAAACTCTTTGCCAAACCAAAGGTCATAAATATTTTCTCCTATGATTTTTTCCTAGATGTGTTGTAGTTTTATCTTTTACATTTAGATCTATGATCTTTTTCTCAGTTGTTTTTTAAGGTGTCAGGTATGTGTTGAGGTTCATTTTCTTGCATATAGATATCCAATTGTTCCAACACCATTTGCTGAAAAGACTATCATTTCTTCACCCTTGTCAAAAATGAGTTGATTATATTTGTGTGGGTCTAGTTCTGGGCTCTCAATTCTGTTCCACTGATTTTTGTATCTATCATTTTGTCAACACTACACTTTCTTATTATAACTTTGTAACAAGTCTCAAAATTGGGTACTGTCTGAGTCCTCCAACTTTGTTCTTTTTCAGATTTGTTTTAATGGGGACAAACTGACATCTTAGCAATATTGAGTCTTCCAATCCATGAATACAGTATGCATCTCTATTTATTTTACTGTTCTTTAATTGCTTTCACCAGGATCTTCTAGATTTTAGCATACATATCCTGAATATTATTTCTGTTAGATTTATACCTAAGAATTTGTGGGTTTTGGTGCTATTGTAAAGGCAATTGCTCTCTAAGTTTCAAAGTTCGTATGTTCATTGCTAGCATGAAGAAATATAATTGACTTTGTATCTTGCAACTTTACTAAACTCACTTATTGTCCTAGAAACTTTTTAATGATCCTTCAGGTTTTTCTACAAAGACAATAAAGTTACACGTGAAAAGACATTGTTTCCTTTCTTCCTTTTAAATCTTTATGCCTTTTTTTTTTTTCTTGCCTTATTGTACTATCTAGGACTTTCCATATGAAGTCAGATAGAAGTCATAAGAGAGAACATCTTGCATTGTTTTTTATATTAAGGGGAAAGTGTTTAATTTTTCACCAGTAAATGTATTTTTAGCTGTAGCCTTTTGTAGATGTGCTTTATGAGGTTAAGAAAGTTGCCTTCTATTCATAGTTTGCAGATAGTTTTAATCATGAATAGATGATTAATTTTAAAGTGCCTTTTGTCAATCTATTGAGATGATCATGGTCTTTCTTTTCTTTAGTTTTGTAAATATATTTAATTTCATTGGTTGATTTTCCTGTGTTGAACTAGCCTTGCATTTTTGTTTTGTTTTTTGTTTGTTTGTTTTTGGAAGACTTTTAACTATAACTTCAATTTCCCTAGAAGATATGGGACTATTCAAGATATATAGTTCTTCTTGAATGAACTTGAGTATGTCTATCTTTCAAGGAATTGGTTCATTTCACCTAAGTTGTCAAATTTATGGGCATAGAGTTGTTTGTTGCACTACCTTATTATTCTTTTAATGTCTGTAGGGTCAGGAGTGATGTCCCTTCTTTCATTTCTGATATTGATAATTTGTATCTTCTTTTTTCTTGGTCAGTCTGCCTAGAAGTTCACTAATTTTGCTGATCTTTCAAAGAACCAGCTTTTGGTTTGATTGATATATCCAAATTGCTTTTTTGTTTCAAATGCATTGATTTTTACTCTTCTTATTTTCTTCCTTCTGCTTGCTTCAGTTTTAATTTGTTTTTCTTTATCTAGTTTTTTTCTTTTTAGGGTGAAGACTTACCTTACTGATTGAAGACCTTTCCTCTTTTGTAGTGTAAGCATTTAACTCTATAAATTTCCATCTATATACTACTTTAGCTTCATTTCCCAAATTGTGATATGTTGTAGTTCTTTTTCTTTCAGTTCAAAATGCTTTTTTAATTGCCTTAAGACTTCCTCTGACATATGGTTTATTTAGATGTGTGTTGTTTTATCTCCATACATTTGAAGATTTTCCACTTATCTTTATATTATTGATTTCTGGCTTAATTCCATTATAGTTCATCACTATGCTTTCTATGGTTTCTAGTCTTTTCAGGTTGTTAAGTTTACTTTATAGTCCAGAATATAGTATCATTTGGAGAATGTTTCATATGCACTTTAGAAAGAAGTGTTGTTGTGTAAAGTATTCTATAAATATCAACTGGGTCAAGTTGGTTGGTAATTGCTCAAGTCATCTGCATTCTTGATGATTTTCTTTCCATTTGTTCTATTATTTACTGAAAAAGGAGCACTGAAGTTTTCAACTGTAATTGTGAAATGATCTATTTCACTTTTTGATTCTATCAGCTTTTGCATCATGTATTTTGAAACTCTGTTGTTAGGTACATACATGTTCAGTATCGTTATGTCTTCTTGGATAATTAAGCCCTTTAAAATTATTTAATGTTCCTTTTTATCCCAGATAATAATCATTGTTCTAAAAGTCTCATTTGTCTGATATTAAAATAAAGACTTCAACTTTATTTTGATTAGTGTTTGCACAGCATATCTTTTTCTATTCTATTACTTTTAACCTGTCTTTATATCTAAAGTGAGTTTCTTATAGAAAGTGTATAGTTGGTTCTTAATTTTTTATACAATCTGACAATCCATCTTTCAACTGGTATGTTTAGACCGTTCACGTTTAATGTGATTATTGATATGGTTAAATTAAAATCCATTTTGCTAGCTGTTTTTTTTTTTTTTTCCCCGGTTCCTTCTGTTTTTTCTTTTCTTTTCTTTTTCTGCCTTCTCTTGTTAGCCTGGTTTGGGGGTGTGGGGCGGAAATGGTTTCTATTGTTCTGATTAAGCTGTAGTCTTAGGCAAGCACTATATTACTGAGTCCTGAAGCAGCAGCCTTCCCAGTGATCCCATCCCTCCCCTGGGTCACTTCTAAATCCAGAATGTATACCCATCATTTCCCCAGGAGTCAAGATTTTTTTCCCTGTTCCCTTATCTCAGATGTAATGGGATTTCACCAGTATCCTAAGAGTGATAATGTTTGCTCCCTTCTACATACATGTCACACTAATTAAGGCTTCTGTTCATAGGGGAGGTAGGGAAGAAGGGTCCAGGTAGAATTTCTCACCTCTCTCATAGCAGTTTCTTTTCCTCTCCTCCAGCAATTCACTATAAGGGAGATTTTCTGTAGACTCTCCCAACCATTTCTGTGAACCTGTGATGTGGTTCATGGAGAAATGAGTACAAGAAAGTCTGATCTCCTTTTATTTATTATCCCTAGGGCTTTGCCCTCTTCTACTAGAGTGCATTAAGCCAGATTCCACCTATTCAACAACCACCTTAGCTGAATTCATACAGGTATGTTTCTTGCTCAGATAAGTCAGAGCTCGTATCTCATTTCTCCCTGAAGATACCTAGCTCTTCCTCGATTTTGGGCCTGCTGGGTACCCAACAACCTTAGGACTCCAATGAGCTCAAGAAAAGTTGTGAACTTGCTATTCATAAAGGTTTTTTTTCACTGTAAGTTTAGGAACAATCCTTCCCAGCTCTCTACATCTTTGAGAAGAAACTAGAACACTACCTTCTTGTAAGTACTTTTGCATCTTTTGCAACAGCAAACAGAAGAAGGTATAGCAGTTTTGATTGAGTTTCTTAGTCCTGAGTTCTAGTTTGATTGCACTGTGGTCTGAGAGACAGTTTGTTATAATTTCTGTTCTTTTACATTTGCTGA
>NW_012107252.1:989712-1006019 GCF_000951045.1 Mandrillus leucophaeus
TGAACAATGAGATCACTTGGACTCGGGAAGGGGAACATCACGCACTGGGACCTATTATGGGGAGGGGTAGGGGGAGGTATGGCATTGGGAGTTATACCTGATGTAAATGACATCATGGGTGCTGATGAGTTAATGGGTGCAACACACCAACATGGCACAAGTATACATACGTAACAAACCTGCACGTTGTGCACATGTACCCTAGAACTTAAAGTATAATAAAAAAATAAAAATTTAAAAAAATTTTTAAAAAAAGAAGAAGGTATAGCAGTTGGTCAGGGTAATCACTATCCTCTTGGAAACTTGGTTAAAGAGCTTTAGGAATGACAGATGTTCCAAAAACACCTCTATCTGTTGTTTTTGAGAAATGTAAGATATATGGGGAAAATCCTATAGGAGTTAAGTAAAGTACAAATAATGTACCAATTTTTCAAAAGGTGGAGGGCAGAATCTGTATAAACTATCAGTCAGTTATAATCCAGGACAGCTGTCTTGCTGAAAGCATCTACCAGCCTGCAATTGCCTGGCAAAGAATATGATGCCACATAGTAAACACCATGGATAGTGAAGAATAAAATAATTCTAGAGGCTTTCTAGTCCATTTAATTTCAGAATTGTTCATACATGTCACTACTTAGTGAGAAATATGATAGGCAACTAATTACTCAAAATTAGGCCAATGACAAAAATATTATACTTATGTTTGATTATTTATTCTAGTTTCCCCAAAGGTAAATCTTGTGATTAATCATTAACTGCTCCATATATTATTATTAGTAAAAATGATAATGAATCTACAATTTAGTGACCACTCACTACTAGCCAGAGATTATGCTTAGCTAACAGCAAACATGTTCTCATTTCATCTTCACAACAACTCAGTGAGAGAAGTGGGACTCAGAGGGATTACAAAATTCGTCTAATCCACAGAATTAACATATGCTAGAACTAGAATTCAATCCCAGGTCAGATTTTAAAGTCCTTACTTTTAGCTTCTGAGCCAGACAATCCCAGATGATGTCAATTACTTCCTGTGGCCCATTGAGTATTTCCTGCTGTCATTTACAATGCTGGAAAAGGTCCATCCTTGCATAAGAACACAAAAGCATCAGAAATGCCTTATTGGCTGAGTCCAGTTGTCCAGCCAGAAGGACATTCAGTTTCAGAATGGCAACAAGGGACTATTTGTTGAGTGAACATGACAACTGACCTTTCTGAAATTGGTTTGCAAAGAGGGCATAACTGTCCTCCACGTTTTATAAATGTCTCTCTCACTCACTCTCTCTGTATACCTATATATGTATGTAAATATGTGTTTGTGTAAAACATTATTTTCTTTCCTGTAATACTGTATTATCTAGCAATTTAGTCTTCTTGAAATTACATATATATATAATTTCAAGATATAATTTCAAGATATATATATATATATAAAATAAACCACAACTAACTCTAAGAATAAAGAGCCCTCTATAAGACTTCTGCCATCTCTAATGAGGAAACAGAACGTGATATTCTAAGATCATCTTAGATACCGGGAGCATAGCAACAGCACAGCAATGAGTTTAGAAGACAACAATGTGAACAGCTACTACTAAATCTTCAGTTAGGGGAGTCGAGCTATACTCAAGTATATTTCACCTAACCTAAACAAACCTGTGTAAAATAAGAGAGCAGACTACATAGAAAAGACAGTAACAAGCAATGGCAATTGCCTGCAAAGTAAAAAGGAAGAGTGCTACAAAGAGCAAAGAGAAGCAGTCAATTCAGGGAAATTCAGCTCAAGGGTAAATGTAAATCACCCTCTGTAACCCCAGGATGGAGGGTGACCTGCCAGAATCTCTGAACTATAACACAAAACAGTAACTAATGCTTCCCAACCTTTTGCAAGTCAAGATGCATACAGAAAATGAATCTATTCAGACGACTCACGGAGGAAAACAGCCAGAGGCAACTGATCCAGGGGCTTCTGTCACCCCTCAAGCCCAGCCTGGCTTCCCTGGGAGGTGGAGATGGAGGGATCATATTTCCACATGCCTGTAATCCATTCATAACACACCAGTGAGCTTTTGTCCACCAGGTGGAAAGCTCTGCAATAACTTGTGTCAACAAGAAGTAGTTCCATTATGTTCGGTCTACTCCACTTGAGAAGGTGGGAAAATATAAAATATCCCAGAGTAATATTTCCATTAAAAGTAGTTAAATGTTAAAACATTTTGACGCTTAGAGGGCAAGCTTCAGTTAGAAAAATTAACTCTTGGAGTGCCTCATTTCCTGACGATGCACAAATACAAGGTGTGACTACTCTGTCTTTTATTGGGGTTCAAGGTGTATCTATCAAATCATTCTGTTATCTCAAGGTATTTGTGAAGTCTGAATTAACCATATCAGTACCCATGATGGTTTTAAGGCATTAGTATATTGGATGACCATATGCTCTTATGATGGGACACGCTGGAGGTAAAAGGAGTTCAATTAATAATTACACTATAATCACTGGTATAAGCCAGGGCTGTCCTAGGAAAACCAAGACATTTGGTCACCCCAGTATTAGATCATTCCCCCTATTTGGTCCTAACCTTTTCACAGGAAAGAAAGCTATGTTTATAGTCTTCATTAAAAGCATAAATAAAAATGAAACAGTGCATGCTAGTAGCAATAAACTAAAAACAAATCTATAAAACAGAAAATAAAAGTGGTACCATTTATAACCCCTGGAATAATTCTTTCCAGAGATAACCTCCATTAATACATTAATAGTCTTCTTGCCAGTCCTCTTTATGTGGGGAGGACTGATCCCCCAACATTATTATCCAAAGTCAGATAAATGGATACTGGGTGGCCAAAAATAATAAATATATATTCTATACACAGAGTTCACATGGAGCCTACCCCTCTCCTGCAGTCCTGGGGTACAGCATGCGGTTTGGTTCTAAACCCCTGGGCACAGCACTTTCTTCTTGGTCATGATGTTGGTTCAAGGTGGTCACAGGACTCTTTTAGAGCCAGTGAGACACAAAGAAACTTTTGCTTAAACTTCTATGAAGACAATCTAGGTAATTATCAAATTAAAACTGAGAAGATCGAAGGCCTTGACCTGCACTGTCCAAAATGGTAGCCACTAGCCATATGTAGCTATTGAACACTTGAAATGTGACCAGTACAGAGATGTGATGTAAGTACAAAAGACACACTGCATCTCAAAGACTTAGAAGGAAAATGGAATGTAAAATATCTCACCAATAATTTTTATTTTGATTACATGTTGAAGTGATGATGCATATGGCTCACATTTTATCTCTAGTGGACAGTGCCAGTCTAAAACATTTGAACCATTGATAAAGCCAAGCCTGGGGGTATCCCTGGTCATGGACTTTTCAGATATGTCAACTAATAAATATGTATTTTGCTTAAGAAAGTTCTGATTGGGCATTCTAGCACTTGCAACTGAGAATCCTAACTGGTACATTGTATATGTAGAGTCATGCCATACATTTGAGACTGAACAACCAATCATGAGCACTTGTTCATGCCAGCACCTTAAGAGTAGTGTCCTCAGATCTGCACAAAGTATCCCCTATGTGAACAAATTAATCATATTTTTTATCTGTTAACACCACTGTATGTGTCTGGGGTGTGTCACCAGTTTTCTTTCAGGTCTTCCAGTGCCACAGTCTTCTTCTTCTGAACTTTGCACCTGCTTTACTTTCTGCATGGAACACGCTCTCCTCTCTTTCACTTGCCTGGCTCCCTCTCATTAGTCAGTCAGTATGCAATTTAAATGCCACCTCCTCACAACTGAGTTTCCTGACCACTCTATTTTGAGTAGGTCACCCCCGATATTGTCTCTCATAGCACCACATCTTCTCTATATGGCATGGACTAAAATATGTATTAACCTCTGTAGAAGGCTGTTTAACATCTACTTTCTCCTTCCCCACCATACCACACCCTGCATCAATGCAGAAGCCATGTATATGTGGTTCACCCATTTGTCCCCAGCACCTGGAACAGTAACTAACACATAGTAAGTTCTCAGTCAACATCTACTGAATGCCAAGAATGAGTGTTAATGAGTCCAGGAGAAGGAGTAAGGTCAGGGGAAGATGAAGTAATGTGGGAAGGGAACCAAGATAATTCAGTGTAACCAAGCCACTGATGAATGTTTATTAATGCCATCTAGAACACTCAAAAAGAAAGTAAGGATGAGAACTGACAGAGGAAGAGCAAGTCCAGAATGGAAGGATTTGAGCAGTTAGTGGCTGCCTGGACCTTCCTCCAGGCATCAAAGCAAATGGGTCAGAGATACAAATGATGAAGCCTGCAGTTCAAATGCATTTCTGAACTCCACACAATGAAAATTATGCTGAGATTTTGCTCTCTGTTAGTGACAATCTGGTTCTTAGTCTCATTCTCATAACCTAAATACAAAAATATGGGGGAATCTGAGGCCCACTCTAGGAATTTTCATCAGACTCTGCTCAAAGGAAAGATCATATTCTTTGACTTCTGCATTGTGGAGCTTCTCATGAGCCTGACTGAAATGCTGCTGTTTATATCAAAGTCAGCCTTTCTGGACTTCATCAAATATCTAGATCCCTTCTATTTTCCTCTTCACATTCTTTTTCTCACATGTGATCTTTGCCACTACCCTGCTTGCTTACCTCTGCTTACCTTATACCTCAGAGGGAGCAGTAAGGGTTTCTACTGAAACCCTTTAGGATTGATATATAATAGCCTCTAATTATTTCTCTGGAGATAAGGCCTCTCTTTAAATGAGAATGGCTCTTCTTTTTGTTTTATTGTAATATATATTTTTAATTCATTTATTTTATAACGGAAAGTTGATCAACACAAAATAATTCATAAACCAAGCACCCAATTTAAGATCTAGCATTTTATTTTGGAAGCCCTCTGTGTGTCCCTCTTTGGTTTCATGTCATTTTTTTAAAGAATGCAAACCACTTTGTTAGTGAACTCCAGAATTTGGGAACAGAGGGGTTAGAACCTTAGAATTTAGAAATGTGGTGCTGTCCACCAGACAGGTGCTGATGAGTCTCCGGAAAGGTGGGAGAGCCACCACAGTCTCTCAGAGGAAAGAGGAGAGTGCTTAGTCCTTTTTCTTCTTTTTATTTTTCCTTCTCCCACTTTGATCTCTCTCCTTTCTTCCTTTTTAAAAATTACTACACCTATTCTCTTTGCTGGTAAGACCAGGAAAGTCAACAGAGCCCCACGATTCTGTCTCCTTCTTTTTCTAACAGATGGTTTCCATTAGGGCTTACCAGGTATTTTCTCTGAACAGAATCAAACATGCATTGAAAAAGTAAACAACAGGATCATATAACTAGCAGCCCTTTATTTATTACATAAATGCAAAGATTTTATAGCTGGAAAAGAATGTAGAGATAACTAAATCCAATCTTCTTGTTTCAGACCTAAGAAAACCAAGACACAGGACTCGCCTGAGGTTATTAAGCTAAATATATGTCTGCCATCTCCAAATCATTGTTTTTATTTCCCATTTTTCTTTTTTTATTTTTCTTTATTTTTTATTTCCCATTTTTCAATTCTCATTATTAATATATTTTTCTTATTGATAACTTGATCACATTATTGATTATTTTACTTTAGTCTGAGGCATGTAGCCTTAGGCTGTATTTTCATTTAGCAATATTAATTAAAAAATGATTTTTGAACCATACATAAAAGATACATTCACATTAATGTAAAACACTTTGTTTTATTCTTAATAGCATTTATGTCAGAAGTCACTAAATATTCAATCACATTTTTCTGATATCCTGACATTCTCTGCCTCATATTTCTACTTCTAATGAAATATATAATTGAGCTGAATTTTAAGAAATTAAAGATTAAGATACTTCAGAATACTTCTAAATGGTGAGTGAGTCATTAAGTTATTTGTCATATCAGAAATCTACAGATTGCTAACATTCAATTAGTTAACCAAAAACCCCAAATGCCCACTAGGTGCCCAACACTGTTCCAGACATTTTTCTTATGCACCCTCTTTAAAGTGAAAATGTTTACATTTCAGATTTTCAAGAATTGTTGCATGTATATATGTATTTGCTTATTTATTTTATTCAATAAATTTTATTTCTATTATTCTCAAGGCACTATGCTAGGCACTGTTGGAGGTGAAATGAACTCTTAGAGAACATACTATCAAGAAAGAGAGAAAAATGTTTATATAAATATCTACAATATGTGGCTTAGGAGAGTGATCCCAAATACAAATGGCCACAGAGGCCAGGTAGTCAATGTAAATGCATGGAACACATTGTGTACAAGGCAACAGGGAATGGGAAAGTTATGGGGAGCTATAAAATAAAGTTCCCTCTAAAGAAAAAAATTGAGAATGAAAGGAAAGATTTGAGAAGGTGGAGGAAGTGAGAGGGCACAAGTATAACAGCAGAGCATAAAGAGAGAGGATAAAGAGAAGTGGGAAAAATAGAAGAGAGAGAGGGGGAGGACAGGAGGAAAGGGAAGGAGGGAGGGGAAAAGAGAGAGAGAGAGAAAGAGAGAAAACATTAACACTAAAAGGTCAGGTAGAAGAGGAAAACCAGCAGAGTATGGTGTCCCAAAAACCACAAGAAGGAACATTTCAAGACGGTTAAATGTGTCAAATTTTGCTGAAAGTATCTATTGGATTTGACATCATTGAGGTCACTGATAACCTTGACAAGAACAGTTTCCATGGTGTGGTGAATTAGAGGCCAGGATGAAACGTACTGCATAGTGGATAGAAGGCAGACAGCATGAAGGCAACTCTTTCAAGAAGTTTTACTGTGAAGGGAAGCAAAGGAATGGGGCAGTGGGTAGAGTAGGCCAAGCAGTCAAGGAAGAGGTGGTTTTTAAAAAGACAGTTGATGTCATCAGGTTTGTCTACTGATTAGAATGATCCAGAAAAGCGGGAGCCACTGATGGCACTGGAAGAGGATGGCCAACGAGCCGATCCTAGAGAAGGGGAATAGAATCCTGGCACACACAGGAAGAGTGGTCTATGATCTAAGAAGGGACACTTCTTCCATCACACTACAGAGAAGAAGGAAAGGGGGTGTAAATGCCAGCATGGTGATAAATTTGGTGGTGGCAGTATGAGGGAATTCCCATCTGATGGCTTCAGTTTTCTACATAAAATAGGGAAGGACATGGTTTGAGAATAAGCAGGGAGGGTAAGTGAAATTTGCAGACGGGGAAAAAGTGTGAAGTAATAACCTAGGGATTGTGAAAGGTGGCCCACTAGAGAAACATAGTAGAAAATACAGAGCACCCGGTTATGATCTGGAATTATAAATTTAAGGCACAACCAGACAACTTTTTATTTTGCCCAGCAAAGTCCAGCTGATCAAAAGAGCATAGAGAAGCCATGAATTGCCTGCACATCTTGAGAAAACACTGTTTCTAAGCCACAGATCTGGGCTGGGGCCTGAACTTCTGCACTTCTAACAAGCTCACAGGTGATCTCCCTGCTACTGGATCCCTGGACCACACTTTCAGTGGCAAGTGTAATCCACCAATTTCCTTTGTCATTCTTTTCTCAAGTATTTCAGTAGAGGACACAGCAGATCTGTCACCTCTAAGTCTGAAAATAATATTAATAATAAAAATTAAAATCTCAAAAATAATATAAAAAGGGAGGAAGGACATAGAGAAAGAAGATGATTTGGTTTATCCAACTGTGGCTGTATTAGAAATATATTTTCTTGCTCTTCTTCTCATCTACATTTCCAGCTTGGTAGTCTCATGCTGTCTCACAACTTCAACCACCATCTTTATGTGGATGTATGATGTCTTTCTTAGATCCAAAGGCACAATTAACACATCCATATGGGTGTCCCATGAGCAACTCAAATGATAAATTGTCACCTATATTTGCTCTCCTGGATCTTTTCATCCTTTTACTCTTCTCATTCTCATTGGCCTCCACATTTAAAATTGTTAAGGCCCACTGATTTATCCCTAAAATATCAGTAGTTTCTGTGGATGCAAATTAGAACTACACCAAGACACCATTTCCTCTTATCAGATATGCAAGAATCCAAAAGTTTGATGACATACCCTACTGGCATGACTGTGAAGAATCAGAGACTTGCATGCATTGTTAGCAAGAATGCAGAATGGTATAACTCCTGTGGAATTTTTGTCACAATGTATGGCGAAATTACCTAAGCCTTGATCCTTTAAGCTATGAATCTATCCCAAAAACACACTAGCAATATATAAAATAATACATGCACAAAGCTATTTATCAAAACACAGTTTGTAACAGTAAATAACTGAAAACAACCCCCAAGTGTCCATCAATCGGCAACTAGTTGAATAAATTATGATGCATTCATAAAATTGAGAATAATATGAATAATTCTCAGACACAGAAAGGAGTGAGAAAAATCTCTATATATTGATATGAAAGAATATAAGTGAAAATACAAAATTCAGAAGAATGAACATAATATGCTACTTTTTTAATATAAAGAAGAAAAATACATATTCATATTTGCTTATATTTTCTTTTCTTTTTTTCTTTTTTTTTGAGATGGAATTTCGCTCTGTTGCCCAGGCTGGAGTGCGGTGGTGCAAACTTGGCTCACTGCAAGCTCCACCTCCCGGGTTCAAACCATTCTCCTGCCTCAGCCTCCCAAGTAGCTGGAACTGCAGGCGCCCCCCAGCACAACTGGCTAATTTTTTTTTTTTTTTGTATTTTTTAGTAGAGACAGGGTTTCACTGTGTTAGCCAGGATGGTCTTGATCTCCTGACCTTGTGATCCACCCGTCTCAGCCTCCTAAAGTGCTGGGATTACAGGCGTGAGCCACCGTGCCCAGTCACATATTTGCTTATATTTTCAAAAAGAACAAATGGAAAGATAAACCAAAAATTAATAAAATGGGTTACCTATAGGAGAAAGGAAAGAACAATGGGAAGGGGATTTAAGTGGAAGCTGGATCTCTTTGAATGTATCATATTTTATAGTTTTTAAGTTCAAAAGCATGTAAATGCTTTGCATAATTTTTCAAAAAATTAAATAGAAAAGAAACAAAGTAATCCATAAAAATCAAAACAATCTGAAATCCTCAGTGGCTTCCCACTACCTATCTTGAGTCCAAATTCCTGAGCCTGAATTCAATGATCTCTTTAGTCTGCCCAGTCAAATATTCCCATATCACTTTCTGAGGCCCCCTTCCCCATCTTCTCTACACACAGACAAACTATTAACATTATCTGTGTGCCTAATTTATTTTGCCAGCTAGACCATACTTTTTTGAGGATGGAATCTACCTCTGATTTATTTTTGAAACCTAAAATTCTCCGTGTCTAAAGTTGTTACCATAACATAAATTAGTACAATTATGGCATCTGAAAGTTATTGGCAGGAAATTTTATGTTTATTCTGAAGAATGCAAGGAAGCCATAGCTTTTTGATAATAGGTAAAATATCTGGCTAAAGAGTAACTTTCTAGTTACAAAACAGAGACAATAATTGAAGCAATCTGATATCCATCAGCAGATGAATGGATAAATAAAATGTGGTATATCCATACAATGGAATATTATTCAACCTTAAAAAGGAAGGAAATTCTGACACATGCTACTACACAGATGAACCTTAAAGACAGTGTGCTGAGTTAAATAAGTCAGTCACAAAATAACAAATACTGTATGATTCCACTTATATGAGGTACCTAGAGTAATAAAATTCATAGAGACAGAAAGTGGAATGATGGTTTCCAGGGACTGGGCAGGGGAGAGGAGGAAGTAGGAGTTATTGTTTGGTAAGTGCAGTTTTAATGTTGTAAGATATAAAGTGTTCTGGAGAAGGATAATACCAGGTTGCACAATATGAAGGTATTAAATGCTGCTGAACTGTATGCTTAACAATGGTTGAAGTGGTAAATTTTGTTGTGTGTATTTTGCAACAATTAAAAAAAATTAACAAGGAAAACAAGACATTTGGGAATATCTTTTACTATTGGCTCATTTTATTAATGTAACAAAGTTTTAACTAAGGCTATCCTCTCCAGAGCCATTAAGGATCACCTAGGGAAGAGACGGCTTTTTGCTTAGAACATGGTACCATGTTACCTATATGCTCTCTGAAACGAATTTGCATAGGAGCTGTTGTTTATGGGGATGCATCTTGATGGGGCAACTGGGTTGTTATGAAATACTCAGGAACTCAGCCCAGCTCTAGGACTCACCCCTGAGCACAAAGGCAATGTTGCGCATGCTGGTAAAGGACCACTAGTATCCAGCAGCCTGGACCCCTTTCTTTGTGGTCAAGAAAGGCGGGAAAAGGGGTGCAGGACTCCTACATCGGTTAGCATCACTAATTCGATATGCAGAAGTCCATAGGTGGTTATGCGTTCTGGAAAGGAATAAGCATTAGGACCATAGAAGATGCTCCATGACTAATGCTCATTGGAAAATGACTAGGGGTGCTGGCATCCCTATGTTCTTTCTTCAGATGGGAAACATTACCCCCAAGGCAAAAATGCCCCTAAGATGTATTCTGGAGAATTGGGACCAATTTGACCCTCAGATGCTAAGAAAGAAATGACTTACATTCTTCTGCAGTACCGCCTGGCCACGATATCCTCCAAGGGGGAGAAACCTGGCCTCCTGAGGGAAGTATAAATTATAACAGCATCTTACAGCTAGACCTCTTTTGTAGAAAAGAAGGCAAATGGAGTGAAGTGCCATATGTACAAACTTTCTTTTCATTAAGAGACAACTTGCAATTATGTAAAAAGTGTGATTTATGCCCTACAGGAAGCCCTCAGAGTCTACCTCCCTAACCCAGCGCCCCCCGACCCCTTCCCCAACTAATAAGGACTCCCCTACAACCCATTCAGTCCAAAAGGAGATAGACAAAGGGGTAAACAATGAACCAGAGTGCCAATATTCCCCGATTATGCCCCCTCCAAGCAGTGGGAGGAGAATTCGGCCCAGCCAGAGTGCATGCACCTTTTTCTCTCTCAGACTTAAAGCAAATTAAAATAGACCTAGGTAAATTCTCAGATAACCCTGATGGCTATACTGATGTTTTACAAGGGTTAAGACAATCCTTTGATCTGACATGGAGAGATATAATGTTACTGCTAAATCAGACACTAACCCCACATGAGAGAAGTGCCGCCATAACTGCAGCCCGAGAGTTTGGTGATCTCTGGTATCTCAGTCAGGTCAATGATAGGATGACAACAGAGGAAAGAGAACAATTCCCCGCAGGCCAGTAGGCAGTTCCCAGTGTAGACCCTCATCGGGACACAGAATCAGGACATGGAGATTGGTGTCACAGACATTTGCTAACTTGCATGCTAGAAGAACTAAGGAAAACTAGGAAGAAGCCTGTGAATTACTCAATGATGTCCACTATAACACAGGGAAGGGAAGAAAATCCTACCGCCTCTCTGGAGAGACTAAGGGAGGCAGTGAGGAAGCATACCTCTCTGTCACCTGACTCTACTGAAGGCCAACTGATCTTAAAGGATAAGTTCATCACTCAGTCAGCTGCGGACATTAGAAAAAAACTTCAAAAGTCCACCTTAGGCCCAAAGCAAACCTTAGAAACCCTACTGAACTTGGCAACCTCGGTTTTTCATAATAGAGATCAGGAGGAGCAGGCGGAACGGGACAAACAGGATTTTAAAAAGGCCACAGCTTTAGTCACGGCCCTCAGGCAAGCGGACTTTGGAGGCTCTGCAAAAGGGAAAACTGGGCAAATCAAATGCCTAATAGGGCTTGCTTCCAGTGCGGTCTACGAGGACACTTTTAAAAAGATTGTCCAAGTAGAAGTAAGCTGCCCCCTCATCCATGCCCCTTATGTCAAGGAATCACTGGAAGGCCCACTGCCCCAGGAGACGAAGGTCCCCTGAGTCAGCAGCCACTAACCAGATGATCCAGCAGCAGGACTGAGGGTGCCTGGGGCAAGCACCAACCCATGCCATCACCCTCACAGAGCCCCAGGTATGCTTGATCATTGAGGGCCAGGAGGTAAACTGTCTCCTGGACACTGGCTTGGCCTTCTCAGTGTTACTCTCCTGTCCCGGACAACTGTCCTCCAGATCTGTCACTATCCGAGGGTTCTAGGACAGCCAGTCACTAGATACTTCTCCCAGCCACTAAGTTGTGACTGGGGAGCTTTACTCTTTTCACATGCTTTTCTAATTATGCCTGAAAGCCCCACTCCCTTGTTAGGGAGAGACATTCTAGCAAAAAGCAGGGGCCATTATACACCCGAACAGAGGAAAAGGAACGCCCGTTTGTTGTTCCCTGCTTGAGGAAGGAATTAATCCTGAAGTCTGGGCAACAGAAGGACAATATGGATGAGCAAAGAATGCCCGTCCTGTTCAAGTTAAACTAGAAGATTCCACTTCCTTTCCCTACCAAAGGCAGTACCCCCTTAGACCCAAGGCCCAACAAGGACTCGAAAAATTGTTAAGGACCTAAAAACCCAAGGCCTAGTAAAACCATGCAATAGCCCCTGCAATACTCCAATTTTAGGAGTACAGAAACCCAACGGACAGTGGAGGTTAGTGCAAGATCTCGGGATTGTCAGTGAGGCTGCTGTCCCTCTATACCCAGCTATACCCAACCCTTATACTCTGCTTTCCCAAATACCAGAGGAAGCAGAGTGGTTTCCAGTCCTGGACCTTAAGGATGCCTTTTTCTGCATCCCTGTACATCCTGACTCTCAATTCTTGTTTGCCTTTGAAGATCCTTCGAACCCACCGTCTCAACTCACCTGGACTGTTTTACCCCAAGGGTTCAGGGATAGCCCCCATCTATTTGGCCAGGCATTAGCCCAAGACTTGAGCCAATTCTCATACCTGGACACTCTTGTCCTTCGGTATGTGGATGATATACTTTTAGCCACCGGTTCAGAAACCTCGTGCCATCAAGACACCCAAGCGCTCTTAAATTTCCTCGCTACCTGTGCCTACAAGGTTTCCAAACCAAAGGCTCAGCTCTGCTCACAGCAGGTTAAATATTTGGCGCTAAAATTATCCAAAGGCACCAAGGCCCTCAGTGAGGAACGTATCCGGCCTATACTGGGTTATCCTCATCCCAAAACCCTAAAGCAATGAAGAGGGTTCTTTGGCATAACAAGTTTCTGCCAAATATGGATCCCCAGGTATGGCGAAATAGCCAGGCCATTATATACACTAACTAAGGAAACTCAGAAAGCCAATACCCATTTAGTAAGATGGACACCTGAAGCAGAAGCGGCTTTCCAGGCCCTAAAGAAGGCCCTAACCCAAGCCCCTGTGTTAAGCATGCCAGTGGGCCAAGACTTTTCTTTATATGTCACAGAAAAAACAGGAATAGCTCTAGGAGTCCTTACACAGGTCCGAGGCATGAGCTTGCAACCCGTGGCACACCTGAGTAAGGAAACTGATGTAGTGGCAAAGGGTTGGCCTCATTGTTTACGGGTAGTGGTGGCAGTAGCAGTCTTAGTGTCTGAAGCAGTTAAAATAATACAGGGAAGAGATCTTACCATGTGGACATCTCATGATGTGCACGGCATACTTGCTGCTAAAGGAGACCTGTGGCTGTCAGACAACTGTTTACTTAAATATCAGGCTCTATTACTTGAAGGGCCAGTGCTGCGACTGCACACTTGTGCAACTCAATCCAGCCACATTTCTTCCAACCAATGAAGAAAAGATAGAACATAACTGTCATCAAGTAATTGCTCAAACCTATGCCGCTCGAGGGGACCTTTTAGAGGTTCCCTTGACTGATCCCAACTTCAACTTGTATATTGATGGAAGTTCCTTTGTAGAAAAACAACTTCGAAAAGTGGGGTATGCAGTGGTCAGTGATAATGGAATACTTGAAAGTAATCCCCTTACTCCAGGAACTAGTGCTCAGCTGGTGGAGCTAATAGCGCTCACTCGGGCACTAGAATTAGAAGAAGGAAAAAGGGTAAAATATTACAGACTCTAAGCCGGCTTACCTAGTCCTCCATGCCCACGCAGCAACATGGAGAGAAAGGGAATTCCTAATTTCTGAGGGAACACCTGTTAAACATCAGGAAACCATGAGGAGGTTATTATTGGCTGTACAGAAACCTAAAGAGGTAACAGTCTTACACTGCCGGAGTCATCAGAAAGGAAAGGGAAATAGAAGGGAATCGCCAAGCGGATATTGAAGCCAAAAGAGCCGCAAGGCAGGACCCTCCATTAGAAATGCTTATAGAAGGACCCCTAGTGTGGGGTAACCCCCTCCGGGAAACCAAGCTCCAGAACTCAGAAGAAGAAATAGAATGGGGAAACTCAGGAGGACATAGTTTCCTCCCCTCAGGATGGCTAGCCATCAACAAAGGAAAAATATTTCTGCCAGCAGCTAATCAATGGAAATTACTTAAAACCCTTCACCAAACCTTTCCTTAGGCATTGATAGCACCCATCAGATGGCCAAATCATTATTTACTGGACCAGGCCTTTTCGAAACTATCAAGCAGATAGTCAGGGCCTGTGAAGTGTGCCAAAAAAATACTCCCCTGCACTGCAGGCCATGCATTTCAATCCCTGTACCTGAACAATGGAACAACTTCAGCACAGAAATAAACACTACTTCCATTTTAGTAGGGCCTCATGTTTCCAATCTGGAAATAACCCATACCTCAAATCTCACCTGTATAAAATGTAGCCATACTATTGGCACAATCAACTCCCGGTGCAGCAGGTGGGTGACTCCTCCCACACGAACAGCCTGCCTACCCTCAGGAATATTTTTTGTGTGTGGTACCTCAGCCTATCGTTGTTTGAATGGCTCTTCACAATCTGTGTGCTTCCTCTCATTCTTAGTGCCCCCATGACCATCTACACTGAACAAGATTTATACAATTATGTCATACCTAAGCCCCACAACAAAAGAGTACCCATTCTTCCTTTTGTTATCGGAGCAGGAGTGCTAGGCAGACTAGGTACTGGCATTGGCAGTATCACAACCTCTACTCAGTTCTACTACAAACTGTCTCAAGAACTAAATGGTAACATGGAACAGGTCACTGACTCCCTGGTCACCTTGCAAGATCAACTTAACTCCCTAGCAGCAGTAGTCCTTCAAAATTGAAGAGCTTTAGACTTGCTAACTGCCAAAAAAGGGGGAACTTGTTTATTTTTAGGGGAAGAATGCTGTTATTATGTTAACCAATCCAGACTAGTCACTGAGAAAGTTAAAGAAATTCGAGATTGAATACAACATACAGCAGAGGAGCTTCAAAACACCGGACCCTGGGGCCTCCTCAGCCAATGGATGCCCTGGATTCTCCCCTTCTTAGGACCTCTAGCAGCTATAATATTGCTACTCCTCTTTGGACCCTGTATCTTTAACCTCCTTGTTAAGCTTGTCTCTTCCAGAATCAAAGCTGTAAAGTTACAAATAGTTCTTCAAATGGAGCCCCAGATGCAGTGCATGACTAAAATCTACCGCGGACCCCTGAACCGGCCTGCTAGCCCACGCTCTGATGTTGATGACATCGAAGGCACTCCTCCTGAGGAAATCTCAACAGCACAACCCCTACTACACCCCAATTCAGCAGGAAGCAGTTAAAGCAGTCGCTGGCCAACCTCCCCAACAGCACTTGGGTTTTCCTGTTGAGAGGGGGGACTGAGAGACAGGACTAGCTGGATTTCCTAGGCCGACTAAGAATCCTTAAGTCTAGCTGGGAAGGTGACCACATCCACCTTTAAACACGGAGCTTGCAGCTTAGCTCAAACCCAACCAATCAGGTAGGAAAGAGAGCTCACTAAAATGCTAACTAGGCAAAAACAGGAGGTAAAGAAATAGCCAATCATCTATTGTCTGAGAGCACAGCAGTAGGGACAATGACCAGGATGTAAACCCAGGCATTTGAGGCAGCAATGGCTACCCTCTTTGGGTCCCCTTCCTTTGTATGGGAGTTCTGTTTTCACTGTATTAAATCTTGCAAAAAAAAAAAGAGAAGAAGAAGAAGAAGAAGAAGAAGAAGAAGAAGAAGAAGAAGGAGAAGAAGGAGAAGAAGGAGAAGAAGGAGAAGGAGGAGAAGGAGGAGAAGGAGAAGGAGAAGAAGAAGGAGAAGGAGAAGGAGAAGAAGAAGAAGAAGAAGAAGAAGAGGAGGAAGAAGAGGAGGAAGAAGAGGAGGAAGAGGAGGAAGAAGAGGAGGAAGAGGAGGAAGAAGAAGAAGAGGAGGAGGAGGAAGAGGAGGAAGAGCAGGAGGAGGAAGAGGAGGAAGAGGAGGAAGAAGAAGAAGAGGAGGAGGAGGAAGAGGAGGAAGAGCAGGAGGAGGAGGAGGA